>NC_079512.1:12798334-12922365 GCF_000801105.2 Raphanus sativus | reverse complement strand
TCCTTGTAACTGACATCCAAAGGCTGGAAAGTGTCTTTCCCCACCAATTGTGTGCATGTTTGCCTCAAGGTGTGCCTGAGCTCTCCATACATCAGTCACCATATCATCTATCTCCTCTCTAACTGTAGGGTAACTGGTGGTGGTCTGTATTGCATGGTAAGGGCGTGTGTGTACTGGAAGGCGTAAGCAACCTCTGTGAAAAAGGGATGCTCTCTCCAGAATTCCTCCTTATTTGCTCCTTGGTAACATGGATGATTTCACAATCAACTCCCTCTAGTATGGCCAAACTCATCTCTGTAGACACCATAATTCATCCTTTGCTTTCCCATTTGAATCTCCTGGATCCATCAGTATTGAAGGCACGTCGTCCAAACTCCAATCGTCTGTCGGGCGATCTGAATCTTGGCATGTCGATCGATCCGGATATCCGCCGTCGATCGATGGTGATGAAACGATGTCGATCGATGGTGAACCTTCTGGGTTGACCGAAGGCATGAGGAACTGTATCCTCCCTTGTGGTGACGTGGTGATTGTCCTGGACGTGAGCTAGGATGTCTGGATGGCACGTTGCTGTGTGAACAGGTTTTCTAGTCCATTAGCAACTTGGAGGATGTCTGCTATGTCTCCCTGGTTATGTGCGAAACTCTTCCATCCATTGCTCTTGCATAGCCATCTGTGTCCCTGAAAACTTCCAAATTCATCAGGTGTTTAGTGAAACGTTCCTGATATCATAAGGTTCATGAAATCGAGATTGAGCTCTGTTGATGGCATTGATCGATGGGATGTGGTGGTGGCGATCGATGGTGCTCGTCTAGCTGCATGTTGGATCGATTGTTCATGTTGTTGCAGTCCTCAATGATGAGGTTTCTGAATGCTGGAAGCTGCTGGGTAGAAGGTGTAGAGGTTTGAATTTTCGTGTCTGTACTTGTAAACTTTTTATACCCATGTGTTGCCCTAATCGGTGAAATTCCGATTTTTGTCCTTTAAGTCGTCCGGGTCAATATCGATCGATGTGATACTGGCTATGTCGATCGATGGACGATGTCCGTTTTGCTGGATGTAGTAGATAATCGATCGATGGTGGGCGTTTGATGTCGATCGATTGTGGGAGTCGATTTGCAATCTGTCATTTCTCTAAGTAATTTTCCCAAGCTCTCTCTTCCCAGTAGTCTGCATCATGTTCTTCACTGTGGTCTCCACTGTGGGAAGAGGTGGCTATGTCTACTGCAAAACTCTCATGAAATCCGCTATCTGCCCACTCCTTACTGAAGTAATCATCTTCCTTTCGGCTGGGTGGGATGGCGAAATCGGGTAGCAATGATCTGGTAGATCGAGTTCATCATCTGGTGGGTCTCTGTCGATCGATGATCGATGTTTGTTGTCGATCTCCTCTGACTTGCGAGTGTCGATCGATGATGTTAAGTGCTGTCGATCGATCCCGAGTACTCTGTCTCGTACTCGACTTCACAATGACAAACTGCAATGATACCAGGATCATCATCTTTTACCACTGATTTGGCTGGTGGTTTCCCAAGCTTGACAGGGTCGTAGTGGACATCTGGATCTATCATAGTCAAGCACATCCTGTTGGTGTTCATGTCACATATGGCTCCTACTGTAGCCATAAATGCTCTTCCAAGTAAGAGGGAAGAGTTCCAATTTAGCTTGATGTCTAGGACATGAAAATCCACAGGGACGATAGCATTACCAATATGTACTTCCAGGTCTCTGATGAAGCCTCCAGAGTTTTTTCTGAATGTAATCCACGAATGTAAAGATCTCTGGTGAAGGCTCTACTTGCAGGCCCAGATGGTCTGCATGACCTTTGGTAAGATGCTGACTGATGAAACAGTGTCACATAGTGCATGAGGAAATTCAATCCCTTGTACTACACAGGGTATTGCAAACTTCCCAGGATCACTTTTCTTCTGCAAAGTAATCGTTTTTCCTCATATCTTCTCTGACATTGTCAAACCTTCTTCTAATGTCATTTTCAGTCTCCCTTGTTCTCTTGAAGAACATCCACAATCTGCTTGTGAAGTAAACCTCCCTCAAAAGGTTTCTCTGGTGGGATTCTGATAACTCTCTTAGTGAAACCATCAATCTCTTTTTCATTAGCTTCCCTTTAAGGTTCTTAGGAATCTTCTCCTTCCTACTCCTTAACCTTCTTCCTTCAGTTCCCTCTGATGTAGGTGTAGTGTCTGAAGGTTACCAGTAATCTCTATAGGGTTAGCTTGTGGTTTCGGTGTGGGTCTGAGTGCATTGATTCGGTTGCTGTCTATCGATGGTAGTTGCACTCGGTATGTGAGAGGTGCGTGTCGATCGATAGGTGGAGAAAAGGGTCGATCGATACGTTTCTCATCTTGTGTCGATCGATGAGTGGCTCGTCTTGTCGGTCGATATCTTCGTAGGTGTGGTGGGTGGGTATGGATGAGAAGCCGTGAATTCAGCATGTGTCAATATCCTAACCGCGTTGCAATCTGCAGTCGTATCCGGAAATTGCATTGTTGATGTCGATCGATGTGGACTAGTTGGTGTCGATCGACACCATTGGATCCACCGAGACTTAGTGAACTTTCCACTTCAAAGTCTCATTCTTGTAGCTTCTCTTGTTTCACCACTTGCCAGAAATCATCATCTATAATGGCATTCACGTGGTGTTTCCTATTTCCTTCCCCTACTTCCTTAGAAGTTCCAATCCTCCTGATAGAGTCTTCAGTGCGGACAATCTGTGTCTCAAGTTTCTTAACTTGAGTGCAAATGGTGTCTATCCTCGTGGTCAGATTGTTGAAGACAGAGTCAATCTTCCCATTGAAGGTCTACTGTAAGCTTCTGCTGACCTTCTAGAACTCTATCAATCATGGCATCAAACTTACTCTCCTGGGTGGGTGGCGGTGGGTTTTGGTAAGCTGAGTTGACGTAGTTCCTTGTGTTGGTGAAGGGTTTCTGATACTGTGAACTCTGGTTGTAGTTACTCTTCTGACCACTGCCAAAAAAGTTTATGTTTCCACTCTGGTTCCATATCTCTGAAATCCAGTACCTCCAATGTAGTTCACATCTTCCTCTGTATCATTTTCTCTAGCCTCTCCTTCTTCAGCTGAGTAGACTGACTGTCCCAGAAATGCATGTAAAGCATCTATCTTGGCTCTGATTTCATTCATCTGGTCTTCTCCGATGGCTGCAACCGATTTCTTCTTGTCAGAGTCAGTGTTCTTGGTGATGCTGCTGTTGGCTAGGTTCTCAATAAGTCTCACAGCCTCTATTGGATTCCTAGTGTTGAAGTTCCCCTCGCTAGCAGTATCAAGAGCCATCTGATACCTCAAGGTGATACCTCTGTAAAAAGTGCTTAACAGCTGCACTTCATTGAATCCATGGTGTGGACAGTCTCGCTGGAAGAACTTAAATCTGATCCACGCGTCTTTAAAAGTCTCACTAGGCTTTTGCGCGAAAGTGGCAATTTTGCTCCTTAAGTCTTCAGCGCGTGCCTCATCAAAGAAATTACGTAGGAAGGCGTTTTTGATGTCGGCCCAGGATGTTAGTGATCCTGTAGGTAGCTGCTTGAGCCAGTACGAAGCTTCTCCAATCAGTTAGTATTTGAAGAGCTTGCAGAGTAGGTAGTCCTCAGGGACTCCATCCATACGAATAGCAGCGATAAGATCATCGAACCTCTCCAGATGGTCCATAGGATGCTCGTGTGATAGTCCAGAATAAGGTATCTGAGACACGAGAGAGTAGTATTGAGGCTTGAGCTCGAAGTTCGGCTTCTGAATCTCTGGAAGTCGAATAGCTGATCTATTGGTGTAGTACTCGTCTGGACGATTGTAGTCCGCCAACGATCGTGTTTGAGCTTCTCCTGTAGCCTCAGCTTCAGGCTCATGGATTATGTTTCCATGTGCATCTAGCTTCTGACCTTTTGCATTACGCAGATGACCATCTTGGTCATACAGGTTTCCATTCTCGCCCTGCGTGAGGATAACAATCGCGACCATGATTCGCGGAGTAGTGTCGATCGATGTACGTTGAGTAGTATCGAACGATGTAGATCGGCGAACGATATCGGTCGACGGTGCTGTCTGAGTGTCGGTCGACGGTTGAACGTGAGTATCAGTCGACGGTACTGCGGTTTTGTCGATCGATGCGGAGCGTAGGTCTTTGCGGATTGAGCGTTCCAAGTGTGCAGGATCCTCTGAGAATAATAGTTGATTCCCCCTGTTGTTTCTGGTACTGCTGGGCATGTACCTGAAAAGACAAGAAAAATTTCAATCAGAAAGGGGGTAAAAATAAAAAACAAAGATTAATAAGATTAAATCTAATGGCGATCAAAGCTCCCCGGCAACGGCGCCAAATTTGATAGTGCTCAAATTACCCAGTAGAGCTTACTCTCTCAAATAAGAGGTACAGCTGTAGTACTTAGGGATCACGAGGAGGTAGGGAACCAATTAAATAAAATCTACTAATCAATCCTAGGTGAAGTTGGTTTATATGATGGAAATAAAAGTAACAATTCCTAAAGTGAGCAAGGTAGTTGCTCTAACTAACAATATGATGGGTTGTTTAAATGTGATAAAGAGTGCTAGACTTAGGGCTTTTATTCAGGAATGGAGATTATAATTTCTATAAATGCTTTAACAATTTGCTTGCATGATACTGTAGATCTCAGCCGCCTTAACTCAAGTGAAGTATCACTGGTTAAATAATTTAGATCTCTGGCCTCAACTGTCGCAATGTTGGCGCAGAAAAATAGTCGATCGATATCCTTTTGAGATATCGATCGATACACCTTTCGCAGCGCCGATCGATTCACCCTGTCGGGATATCGATCGACGGCTTCTAGATATGCCTAGGTGCGAGCCGATAATGAACACTAGGTCTCAAGGAGGAGCTGTCGCTCTTCTCAACGGGAGACAAGCTAGCTCAAATGGATAATTCAAGATAATCAAAGATCCTAGTGATCTATATTCTAGTTAGCTAATCTAGAACAAGCATAGGGTGCAATCCATTTGATGTGTACCACACTTAGAAATTATAGTTTGGGGCTAATCCCACAAACCTATTTAAACCCTAGATCTAACAAGTAGACTACTCAGACATAGCTAAGCAATTCATGACAATGGATAGATGAAAGAATTGCATAGATAGAAATAAGTAGAAATACAAAAGGAGATGAGAAATCTCTTCAATCTCTCAAAACAATATAAAACTTTAGTCTCTCTCTCTCACACTCTCTGCTTTGCTTCTTTCGAAGGTTGCCGTCAAAAAACACTTAGCAGGAATATTTAAACATTTCCATTAGGTTAAAAACTCGCCAGGGACAATCTCAAAATTTGGTGAAGTCTTGGTGAAGTAGTCGGCTAAACCATTTCGTCCTCGATATCGATCGACAACACTGATGTGTATCGATCGATTATAATCTTCTAGTACGTGGATCTTCTCAGCTACATCGATCGACAACTCTGGATGAGTATCGATCGATTATAATCGCAATGTTGACTTCCGACTTGGTCTTGAATGGTCAACTCGGGTATATCATCTCTTGTACTCCAAAATGCTCCAAAAACATTACTTTCTCACGAAATGCTCCTGAACCTGAAAACATACCTAACAGGCTAGAAAACAGATTAAATATGTAATAAAATACTAGTATATCATGGTTAAAAACGGGTAAAGTCCATGGTATATCAAAATTCTAGGACTGTATATGAAAATTAGGAAGTTATAAATATTTTTACATTAATGTTAATTAAAAAATATTTTTAATAACTGGGAAGATCATGCTATCATATCCCGGGCTATGGTCCAATTGTTAATGAGTAGACCCATGATGTTGCTTATATAGAGAAAATTTTAGAGTTTTTTCCTTCCTCTTTTATTTAAAGGAGACAATCCTTACATATTTCTCTAAAGAAAGAAAACACAATGAAGTCCTACCCAAATGGAGAAATCAGCTGCCTACCATCAGAGCTCCATCGACCATCGTATAGCCTCAACGGAGAACAGAGCTTGCTGTGTCTCGATCCCTTTGCGTCGCTTTCTTGAGCCTCTGCTCTTTTTCTTCTAGATCCAATTATGGGTGGGGGTGGGGGGTAAGGAAACCTTAATCCTTCTCTATTTGTTATTCCTTGCATTTTTCTTCTTCGAGATCTCTGATCTAGGGTTTGGGTGGAAACCAACCCTTGTATTTTAGATCTGGTTTGTGAGGATCATAGATGCAGAAGATATCGCTCAAATTATTTTAAGGAGTGACTTTACTCTCTCAAATAAGATATTCAGTTGTAGTACTAAAAGAACGAATCCACAAGAAGCTAAGACACACAATAGATCTTAATCAGTGGTGATTAGGCCAGGTAAACTATGAAAACAATAGTGATATAGAATACTTAGGTTGGCAATCCTAGAAATCGAATTCTTATAATAAAGTATTTCAGCTTTCGCATGTGAATCAATCCTATTGACTAAGCTGCGATATCTCATTTGTTGCTTGTTGATATGGATCGAACATCGATTGATGCTATGGTATGAGCATCGATTGATGTTCACTTAGGCAAGTTTTAGCGAGTTGATCGATAAGTTCACTAGTCTTAACTAAATCAGATGTCTCTTGTTTTTAGCAATCCTACCTGAAGGGAATCTATTATGGTGCAGAACCTATTGTCGTAATTGTCCATAATCCTAAAATCAAGGTCTAGATAGCTACTCTAGAACACATGCACTGCAATCAATTCCTTCAAAGAAATCTATCACCTTAGCAGTAGCGCTGGGAATTTGGTTCTAAACCCGCGGGGCCCGGCCCATTAGGCCCGCTGCGGGGCTGGTGCGGGCCAAACCAAAACACAATTTTTAATTTCGCGGGTCAAGCGGATCAGACAAATAAAAAGCGGGGCGGGTGCGGGTCTTGATAATTTTATAAGCGGGTTAGCGGGTACCCGCATATGTTGAAAGACATGTGGTTTTTTTAGTTTCCGTTTGTGCCGTTTTTGTGTTTTAGGTTGTTGGGGTATAAAATAAATCTGAAAGCCCTAATTTCTAGTTTTCAGTTCTCTTTGCCGACTCCCGTGACCTAAATCGAACCTCACTCCTTGGCTCTCTGCAGATCAAACCCGTTAACTGTCGAGTCTCTTCCGAGTCTCGTCGCTATGTCTCGACTCTCTGTCTCTCTCACGGTTGAATCTCGCTAGATAACAAGGTATATGTCGCTCTCTCAACTCTCTGTCTCCCTGTCTCTCTCTAGTTTTGCTCTCTTATCTATCTCATGACTCTCTGTATCTCACTAGTTTGTCTGTATGTCTTTCTCCAGTTTGTCTGTCTGTCTTTCTCTAATTTGTTTCTCAGAGTTTTTATCTCTCTGTCTCTCTATCTCTCTCTGAGTTTGTCTTTTTCGTTATTGATTTCTCATCCTCTCTTCTTGTCTTTTTACAGGTACTGACATGGAATCTGAGAAACAAAATGGAGTCGATGGTGGGAAAACAAAAACAAATCTGAGTGTTGGTAGTGATTTCTGCTCTGGCTTCGCGGGTTTGAACCATATGACAAAGGTGAGTTTTATGTTATTTCCTTTACAGTGGTGTTCTTATGTTGTACTTACTCTCATTTATGTTCTTGGACAGAAACAGAGGCTGTGATCAAGATGAGAGCTTACCTACGTTTTGAATCCTTTGCGTAGACATGCAATGTAAGTAATAGTTAATTTGTCATTTACCTTCTTTTCATTTATTTCCTTGTCATTTACTATGTTCTTAACCATTTAGGTACTCAGAGAAACTTCTGTTCGTGGCAAGAAGAAGAAGGAGGAGCTCTATGCTATTTGATTTATAATTTTGGTTTCAGTTTGGACCATAACTTATGCGTTGGGTGTTATTGAAATTTGAATATATGTTGTATGTTTTATGTTTGTTGAGACTTAAAACTTATATTTGGTTTAGAATGTATGTGTTATAATTTTTTTGAGTTTTTTTTGCGGGTACCGGCCTGACCCGCTTGTTTAATGCGGGGCGGGTGCGGGTTTCCAGTCCAACTGTAAGCGGGTCGGGCGGGGCGGATCGGGCGGATAATCTTTTTATTTTCAAAAATGAGGTATACCCGCAGCGGGGCGGGTCGGGCGGGGCGGATCCGACCCGCTTCCCAGGACTACGTAGCAGTTCTATTGTCTTGGCTAATCCTTAATGACCTTAATTAAACATTAAATCTAACAAGTGAATTAGTCAGACATAGCAAAACAAAGCATAGCAATAATCTGAATAAACTACATAGATAAAATAAGGTAGAAAAACTGGAGTCCCAACACAAAGCTCTGTAGAAAATGTTCCAAATCACCACATTACTCCAAAACATGCATGAACCTGTAATAATATAAAAGACTTTAAAACATAAGAAATAGATTATAAAAAACTTATATACCATGGCTAAAAACTGGTAAAAATATGCTATATCAGCATATCTACTTCGTTTCACCTCACAATCTGCAGATCTAGGTCAAAGTAAGGGTTTGTTGCAATCTTTATCTCTTTATATCATTATCTAATCATGGTAGAAGTGTTTTTGTTGATAATTCATCCCCACATTTATATGTAGCATGTAGTTTTTTATGTAGATTTATATATATAGTTATACATATGATATATATATATATTGATGTTTGATGTGTGACAGATATAGATTTAATGCTAGGTTGTTAAACGATGGCTGAATGATGTTTAAGGATTGTATGTGATGATTGAATTGATTGGGGGTTATGGCATATATGTGGGCGGTGTATATGAGTTACAGAAACATGTAAGGTCTATTTGTGCCCGTGCAACGTGGCGAAGGTACGTACATCTCGGGAGTTGCATAGTTTTTTTACTGGATCATGTGGCGTCCGCGTGAGATGACATGATTCATCGCCGGAACGGGCATGCGGTGTGCGTGCCTGTGTGATGTTAAGAATGTGGTAGCACGGTTCAAGTGGAGACATTGTGATGTCTTAGAGACAACATGATGTGACGTGAACGTGTGAATGTTGTGGCGCAGATCATATGGAGACTGTGTGATGTGTCATGATCGCGTGAAGGCATATTGTGTGATGTGGTGAGTTCTCACGAGATAACATGAGAGGCGTGGAGACATTGTGTTGTGGTGTGGTCTTGTGTTGGCACCAATGGGGTTTATCCTCGTTTCTTGTTGATTGTTTTTGTTTTTCTGGAAATTTAAGTTAGATACTTATGCTATTTTGTATTATGATTGTTGATGATAGATTTCAGGGTTTTTAAAGATTTCTTCACTGAGTATTTGTCGAAATACTCGGCCCTCCTTTTTTTCAAGTGAGTTTGAGGAAGTGCATGAGTAGTCGTCTCGGTACGGTTTTGGCTTTTCAGGTGTTGGGTTTTCTTTATGATATTTCAATTTAAGACTTGATAACTGTATTTTAAACATTTTTCCTATTTTTTGTCAGCACATTTTTCGTATTTTTTTGTCAGCACATTTTTCCTATTAAAGTTGCAAGAAAACACAAAAATATAAGAACTAGCACTTCTTATTAGATTTAGAAACTCTCTCAAAACTAAATCAATGTATTTCTCATGATAAGAGATGCAACATCTCTGCAACTCCTTATATAGGAAGAAGCTACATCTTTTTCCTAATAATAATATGGAAACATTCCTAAGCTCGATATGTTTTTTCCTTTTCGTTAACCTACTAAACTTCTTTTTTAATAAGTTAACTTTCTCTTAAGTTAATTGGAATTATCCAACATTATCCCCCTTAATTCCAACTTGAATTTTGGGCTTGTTGATTTCTTCAACTCTGATCAACCATGTGCTGCTTCGATACGATGTTGCATCAATCTCAGACTCTTCCTTTGCCTTCGACATTTTCAAAATTGTATGCATCGAAACATGAGTTTTATTGCATGAGTCCATATCCATGTTAACGAGTATACCTTTCGTATATCCTCCTTGGTTGATTTGAATGCCATCAGCTCCTTGCATTACTTCGATGTGATCATCTTCTAAACACTCACGAATGAAATGGTACTTTGAGAGTATGTTTTTGCTTCTCTCGTAAAACACCATCTTCACATCAAATTGCTTAAGCTCCATGTCGTGATGTGCTATCAGTGCTAGCAACACTCTAATGGAAGTATGTCTGACCATCGATGAGAATATCTCATTGTAGTCTACTTCCTCTCTCTGACTGAAACTTCTTGCAATAACCCGAGCTTTATACTTAACTCCTTCTGCCGGTGATGCTTCATCCCTAATCTTGAAGACCCACTTGAAACCTATCGGTTCACACCTGTCGGCTTCTTACAAGCTTCCAAGTCTTGTTTTTGATGATAGATTCGATCTCTGCCATCATTGCATCGATCTATGCTTGTATCGCTGCAGCTTCGATGTGACTTTCTGGTTCACCATCGATGGTGAGCAATAGTCTACCACCTTTAACTTCAGCGAGTAGGATGTAATCATCAAATTTCTTTGGCTTTTTGATGTTACGGCCATATCTTGATGTTACATGCTGATCTTGGTTTGCATTTTTGTTCTCTGCTACTTGCTCTTGTTCACCTGCGTCTACAGCTTCTTCTTGGTGTTGGTGATCGTGATGCTCATCACCATCTCCTTCATCAATAACATTATGATGATCATCACCATCTCCTTCTTCTGTAACATCAATATGAGGAAGCTTGAATGATCTTGGTTCTTTGTCCAAGTTTGTTGATAGTGTAGACCAATTCCAACTCTTCTTCTCATCGAAGATTACGTCTCTACTAACAATAAGCTTCGTTGTGACAGGATCATAGAGCCTGTAAGCTTTTGAACCAGGTTCTGTCCCGAGATTGATCATCATCCTTGATCGATCATCTAGCTTTCTGAGATGTGGAGCATTGATCTTTGCAAAAGCGATGCACCCGAAGATCCTTAGATGCTCAATATTCGGTTTCTTAACAAAAAAGCCTTCATATGGAGTTTTATTTTCCAATGCCTTTGTAGCAATGCAGTTTATGAGATATGTTGAGGTACGTACTGTTTCACCCCATGGTTGATTAGGAATCTTCATCGCTTTCATCAAGATCCTTGTCATCTCCATTAGTGTTTTATTTCTTCTCTCGACCACACCGTTTTGTTACGGTGTATACGGTGCGGTAAGATGTTTAGTTACACTGTTTTCTTCACAAAAACGAATGAACTCAGAAGATGTGAACTCTCCTCCTCTCGGTGCGAAAAGTCTTGAGTTTTAGCTTCGTTAGAAGCTCCACGTACTCCTTGAACTTTTTGAACCGATTGAACGCTTCACTCTTCTCTCTTAGCAGCATCGTCCACATGTATCTGGAGTAGTCATCGATTAGGACGAATAAATATCGATTGTTTGCTGGTGTTGGTGGTGATATCGGTCTGCACAAGTCACCATGTACCAACTCCAATGCGTGTTATGCTTGATACTTTTCTTTAGGCGGGAAATATTTCCGAGTTTGCTTCCCAACTAAGCAAGCGCTGCAAACATCGTTCTCGTGTATCATCTGAGGCATCCCTACTACATCTCCTTGTCTACCATATTATTCATGACTCCAATGCTCACATATCCGAGCCGCGCATGCCACGTCGATGTAACATCAGTTTCCTGTATTTGAAGACACTTTGGTTATTCAATCTCCATTGGCGTCTTGTACAATCGATTTGGTGATCTCGAAACTTGTACTAATAGACTTCCACGGGGGTCACTTAGCATTAGCAAGTCTCCTTTCATGTTAACCTCACAACCCTTCTCGGTTGCTTGTCCAAGACTTATGATGTTGTGTTTTAGACTAGGAATGTAGTAGATGTCTTTGAGTGCTTTTCTCTCCCCTGTTTTTCCGATGAACGTGATTGAACCTTTCCCAATAATCTCGACGTTTGATCCATCACTGAATTTGACTTTGCCTTTGATGCTCTCATCTAGGTTTGAGAAGAACTCTCTCTTGCCTGTCATATGGTTACTTGCACCATTGTCAAGATACCATATACTCGTATTTCCATCACATACATCAAACCTTTTAGGAAACACTCTCTCTTCGTTGAGGAATACTACTTCGTGCATATATAATGCATCTGCTTCTTATGTTTCCGTTAGGTTAGCTTCTTTTCCAGCATTTAATCTTACAGTAGTCCTTCTTGGTCTTGTCCGAAGTTTCTCCTCCTTTGTTATGACCATCAGAACCATTAGACCTTCCTCGTCCTCCTCTTCCACCATAACCTCTACCTCTGCCTCTTCCTCGCGAGTTATTATGGCTTCCACGACCTTGTGCATCATTCTTCACAAACATTAGCATCGATTGATCTTCATTTTGGGTTTCTTCTTTTATGCGTTCTTCGAAAGCCTTCAATCTCCCAACAATATCTTCAAACCCCGTTGAATTTAGATCCAACACTTGTTCTAACGAAGCTACGATGTGAATGAACTTCGTTCTTGGAAGTCCCTTCAGAAACTTCTTTACCATCTTCTATTCTTCCATTATCTCTCCTAACGCGGCTGTTCTCGATGCTAAGCCTGAAAGTTTTCCTGCGTAGTCATCCACCGTGTCTATTTCTGTCATCTTCAGCTTGTCAAACTCAGACATCAAAATCTGTAACCTCGCTTCTCTCACACTATCAGCACTTAGGTTAGGGGATTTGATAGCTTCTCAAATCTTCTTTGATGTATCATGTTCTCCTATCTGAAGTATCAGCGCCTCCGGGACTGATTGAAAGATTAAAGCAATCGCCATATTGTTCTTCATTGCGTCATCGCTCCATGGATCAATTGTATCCCAAACTTCGTATAAACGAAGCATCACTTTCATGTGCATCGACCATACGGTGTAATTGGTCGATGTTAGCATCGGACATCGTATGTCCTTCTTCATCTCAAGACCTTTATCACGTGCTTGAGAAATGACACCGTCTCCCATATTTTGATCGAATTACAACTCCTCTTGTAAACGATTTTCGAAACCTGGAACTATGATACCAATTAAAGTTGCAAGAGAACACAAAAATATAACAACTAACACTTCTTATTAGATTTAGAAACTCTCTCAAAACTAAATCAATGTGTTTCTTATGATAAGGATTGCAACATCTCTGCAACTCTTTATATAGGAAGAAGCTACATTTTTTTCTAATAATAATATGGAAACATTTCTAAGCTCGATGTTTTCCTTTCGTTAACCTACTAAACTTCCTTTTAAATAAGTTAATTTTCTCTTAAGTTAATTGGAATTATCCAACACCTATTTATTTTACTACTTTGTAAGATATTTGGATTTGATACTTGGGAATAAGATTCGCAGTAGTTGACAAATTAAGTGTTTATTGTGATTGAAGACAATGTAAATACAAACCGCCTCGGTTAAGTAAGAAGTAAGCATGACACATACGATCTATGATCTAATATAACTGACTATGTTGAGACCATGCGTAACCAGAAATGACATAGACGTGATAACATGTTGAAAACAGGCGCCTGGACTGAAAAGAGATATACCACTATTTGTAGTTAGTTTCGGATTTTCCGGTTCATAATGGTCATACAAAAATACAGTGTGGCATACAGGGGCGAAGGCAGGGCCACAACTAAAAGGACACGTGCACCCATAGAATTATCAAATTTTTAAAATTTAGTATATAAATTGATAAAGACTTAGCTATGTGCACCCATTATTGTCTCATGTTTGATCTTAATTTTGTCATTTTATTTATATATTTTAAGTTATACACCGACTACAAAAAATTTCCTAGATTCGCCACTGGTGGCATAGCTTCTATGTCATGTAAAAAATGGGTTTTAACGCCTAACTGTTGGGGGCCTTCCGAAGGTCCTTTTGTATTATAAGGCTAATGGCGTGCTAAAACACTGTGTCGTTCGGCTACATCAGCCGACGCTGTCTCGCTGTTCGCAGGTAGCTAGTTACCTAGTTGGTATCTCTCGTCGTCAGTCGTCCGTCACGAATGACATATGGCATACGACAAACATTCGGTTCTTTAGAATCTTTTGGCAGATATCTGAACAAATAATGCATAATATTATAATAATTAATTATCGTTTTATTCGGTTTCTATTAGTATTGATTAAATATTTATCTGGCTCTCGCCGTAGCTATCTATAACAACTGAATGATTCCAAATTATCATATGACGTTCAAATGAATATATAAATCATGATATTATATTTACATATAAAATTAAACATATCACCTTCAATGCTGTATTGATGCGACAGCTTGGAGACTTGCTCTTTTACAAAAAAAAAGAAAAGCTTAGATATTTGTTTTTCCAAGTTAGTGCTATCTTTAGTCAAAAAAAAAAGTTAGTGCTACCTATACTCCTTCAAACCTAAGCTATATTAAATAGTCAACGGATATTCAGAAGCAAAAATATTTGGAAGTATTGAAACATCTTCTATAAATAACATAATGTTTTGAAAACATAATTTTAGTTTTGCAAAATGCTTTTTTTAGTATTTTCTTACATTCCCAATAAAGTTATAGTTTTTGAATGATATATTCTATTAATTTAAAGTCATATGTGTATCTATTGTTAGATGGTTATCATTTAAATTTTAAATAGTCCAACAAGACAATATAATAATAATAGGAGCATTAGAAATACATTTATTGATGTCAAGAAATTCATTTATTATAATTCAGTTACTAAAGATTTGGTTATCAGAATATATTGATTTCAGTTAACACTTGACATAACTGAAGCTTTTCATTCACAATATATTTAAGTTATGTGCATATATTTTCAATATATGAACTTTTAAATATTTTTATACGAAATATTTTACTTCAGACACTATAAATTCTTATAATAAGTGTCTAGAAAGCATTTATATAGTGTTTCTGTACCAGCCTTTGATTTTAGGGCAATTTTCTCAAATAACACTTTTTAAGTTTTTGTCACAAAAATAGCACTCAAAAAATAAAATGACCAAAAAATTATCTTTTTGTTTTGAAAAATTTAATATTTATTTTTTATTTTTAAATATTTGAACACATTCCTAAAACCCCACTCCTTAACTCTAAATCCTAAGTCTTATATTAATTAATCCAAAGGTTATAAATGCATATTTATCATTCAATAAAACTTCTTTTGGTCATTTTCCTCCTTCTGATGTTATTTTTGTGACAAAAACTTGGTTTGGTGCTATTTTAATTTTTTCGCTTGATTTTATATGGTTTTTATTCGTTTCAGTTGGCATTTTTCTATATATATATATATATATATATATTAATTTGTATAGTTTCCATATAGTGTTATGTTTTTGCAATCCCTTATGTATTAAAGAAGAGACATTTTTAAAAACTAATCTTGCTTTCATGTGTGATTAATAGAATTGTTATTACTCACGTGGTGGACTCACATTCATTCTCAATCCTTTTATAAAAATAGACAAAAATTACTAAAGTATTTACACTATTATGCCATTACATATTAAATATATAGTCAGCCGTTTTTTTTGTTGTATAGTAAATGATATTGTCGGTCGTTTGTTGTATAGTAAATGATACCAAATTTAATATGTGAACTAGATTTTGATCCGCGCTTTTGAAGCGCGGAATATTTTACGATGAAAAATTTCACTAATAATTTAACAAATATTTTGGTAATTTTTAAAGAGTGTGTATTTAAAATATTTTTTCATTTAAATCAGTATTTTTAAATTTAACCCCATTGTGATTATACCGGTTAATCCGGAGATCTGACAATTCAATTTATGTTTTTAAAATATTCATATTAAAAAATCACTAAAATCCGAGACTAACCGATTGAACTGATGGATGACCGATATGTAATCTAATTGGATTTAAATTGTAATAGTTTTTGTAATCTTATAATCGAAATTTTAAAGTTCACTGTTTTGCAATTTATGAAATTACGACGTTTCTACAAAATTTTAAAGAAAAAATGATAGATATAAAATAACTAAGATTAATTATTGTATTATTTGGAAACATTGATGGTAGTATAAAAATATATTGTTTGAAAACATTGATAGTAGTATATAGAAATAAGTATATTGTTTGGAAACATTGATAGTAGTATAAAGAAATAAATATATTGTTTGGAAACATGGATAGTAGTATAAAGAAAGGAACATTAGTGATTAAATGTATGTTTAACTATAAAGTATAAAGGTGTATTTAATTTAAAAACTTACAAAATAAATGTTAGGTCCAACAAAATGTTTCTATTTTAATAAGATAGATATCAGATTTTTTTTATCGGCAACATTATAGGTCGATTATACAAAACAATTAGTAAATGATACCAAATTTTTTGTGTGAGGATGAGAAGTTTTGTTTATTGGCAATATTATCAGTCGATTATACTAAACAAATATAAAATGTCCTTATTCATGTTCTTTTATATGATTTATATATACATATCATTTATTCCGCTTAATATATTATTGGTTTTATTTGATTTTATTAGATACGTCACAATCCTTGAAAACTGAACAATATTATTTGTTTCATGATATATGTCGTATTGTTTCATGATATATATCACAATCCTTGAAAACTGAACAATATTATTTGTTTCATGATATATGTCGTATTGTTTCATGATATATATCGTACAAAGGGGATATAATCGTTTTGGTTAGAATATGTTTCCACAAAATAGAGACTTATTCTCCAATTTCATTCAAAAAGGAAAATTCATATAAAGACTCAATCAATCTCTTAATTTAAGCATATTAAATTTGTAATTAGGAAATCATCATAAATGGTTATAGACAAATTATGAGTCAATTTGAAAAATTCAAAATAGATAAGTTTATAGTCAAATATCATGATTAATAAATCAATTAAACGTAAAAATTAGCAAAAATGACGAAGTAAATATAGGAAAATAATATTATTGGATTTTGATATTTTTATATATTTACTTGATTCCTTCTGCTAATTTTAAGCTTCACCGTAATTTATGCGGTAGCCAAAAAATTGGAAACTAGTATACGCAATCTTTATAATGCATTCTGGTTTCGGTTAATATACGAAATTTACTACTAATTTACTTAAATTCTTATAATCAGTTAGAAATTACATAGGTAATTGTAAGGATTTGTTTGTCATTAATCTCGCAATGTAATATAATTGATTGATTCAATTATTGTGGCCGAAATCCTATATATATATATATCATTTAAGTAATTTATGCAATAGCCAAAAATAGGAAACTGATATAACAATTATTGTGGCCTGAATTAATGTAATTGATATATACATAAATAGATATTCGCAATTAATATAATTGATTGATTCAATTATTGTGGCCTAAATTCTATTATTTATTACTATATATATATATATATATCATATAAGTAATTTATTCAATACCATAAAATAGGAAACTGATATACACAATCTTCATAAGCCATTATGGTTTCGGAAAATATAGGAAAATTATTATTAATTTATTTAAATTCTCATGACCAATAAAAATTTATACACAAAATTGTAGGGATTTTTTGTCATTACTATCACGATGCAATATATTGATTGATTCAATTATTATACCCTAAATTTGTTTCTGCCGGAGTAAATTTTATATCGGAGTAAATTTTTATCTACCATATCACAATTTATAAACTTCAAAACACACACAGACTATGAGTGATATCGGTTTCATCTCTGCCTTGAAGCTAAGTTACATATCTAACACGTAACCTTCATTCGACTATGACTTTTAACTTTCTAATATCTATTAAATTAAACGTTATAATTTTCTTTAGTTAATTCATCATGCGCAAGGCGCATGTTACCACCCATTGTATAGCATTATGTTTATGTACAGTGTTAGGTTTCATAACTATCTTATATAGTGTTTTCTTTGGCAAAGTTAGTATGCTTTCATAAGAATATACTAGATTTGATCTACCTGCCCGCGCAGATGTATTTTTAAGAATATGTTGCTAATTATTTTTCATGTCAAATATTATGACCGGATAAAAAAAACTAAATCTGAAGAAATAACCGATCCCAATCCAGAAGAGCAGTACCAAACACAAACCAAAATTGATTAAATATCCAAATTATTCAAAATTTTGATATTTAGAGAACCGAGACCGGATCCGAACCGAAGTATTTCAGATACCCAAATTTATCTGAAAAAGATTTATATACTTATATATATTAATTATTTTTAGATTTAATGTATATAAAAACATCCAGAATATATATGATACTTTTAAGTTGGTTTAAATACTTGAAAATATGTACAAATAGTCAAAGATAAATTTCTAAAATAGTTAAAGTATACTCAAAACACTAAAAATACTTAAAATAATTATTGATTCCGATCCAAATATTTAAATATAACCAATTTATATGTTAATTTTAGGTATTCTGACATATGTTATTCAAATTTATATGTAGTATATTATTTTGTTTATGGATTTTGGAAAATTTAAAGTATATAATGAATTTTAAAATTTTAAAGATAATTCTAATTGTTATCAAACCTGAAACGAACCCGCAAAGATCCGAGTAGAATTCGAACCAAAATTTAGAAATATCTGAATGATAAGGCTGAAATATTTGTCCCCGGAAACCCGAAACCTAAACAGATTCGAACCGAACCTGAATGGATACCGAAAGCCCACCCCTAATCACTATTATATGTCATATATATATATATATATATATATATATATATATATATATATATATATATATATATATATATATATATATGTATATATATATATATGTCATCGTATAACTAATTGTATTTCATTTGTACCTTCATATAAGTAATCATATAATTAATAGTATTTTATATGTACCATCATATAAATATTTATATATAATATTTTTAAAATTTAATGTGAAATATAAAAACGATAATTTAAGTTGGTGTATGATTTTATTGTATTTTTCTTATATATATTGAAAACATTTTTTAATAATGGTTATTGGAAAAATATTTAGTAATTTTTTTTTTTTTAATATATGCATATTTTAAATCAGTTTTTGATATTAATAAACTTTAATTTATTATTTTGATTTCAAACATGTATATAAATTTTAAATTTTATTTTATGATTATTTTAGACAAAAAATGTTTTTAGATAAGTTCATTTTTTATATTTTAAAGCTGACTCAAATAGATTGTTTTTCATAATATAATAGATTTTCAATTTTTATTATTAACATAAACCCATTCTTTGTTTTCCTTAATAAACTGTTATACATGTTTCTAAATAACATTATATTTTTATACTGCTATTCATGTTTACAAACAAATGTCTTTTTAAAAATTGTTATCCATATTTCCAACCAAACATTTTTTAAAAACGGTTATTCATGTTTACAAACAAACCTATTTTTTTAAACTGTTATCCGTATTTCCAAAAAAAAACATTTAAGAAAAACTGCTATTCATGTTTCCAAACAAACTTAATTTGTAGTTCAGTTTTAATAATATAGATACATTTTTAAATTATAATTTCAGAAATTCATATACTGAGATTTTAATCTAAATACAAAAAACAATTAGGTTATATTTGGTAACTAATAGCTGTAAAATTTTGAAATTTGGAAATACTAGATTTTCATACAAATAGAATATGCTCAAATTTTAGTCAGTATACTGATATCATCTTTTCTAAAATGGTTAGGATCTATGCAGATTTGTTATATATCGAATAACCTAGGGGTGGGACGGACCGGGTATCCGGGGTATATTAGGATACCCGGATCCGGATTTGGACCCGTCGGATCTTTAAAGTTACTGCCCGGATCCGGATTCGTGCCTTCCGGGTATCCGAGGTTCGGATATCCAAACTAAAATCCGAATACCCGCGGATACCCGGATCCGAACATTTTAAAAAATTAAATTAAATTAAAGTTTAACTAATTAACCATTTATTTAGTCTATTTAAAATTATTTAAAAAGAAATAAAATTGAAAAATTATTAAAATTTAATAAAATTAAAATTTAGTTATTTTATATATAAATTATATATGATGTACATATATAAATATAATTATATTTTAAATATTTTAAATATACAATAGGTCCGGATCCGGGTATCCGGACCTAAAATTTCATTACCCGGATCCGTATCCGAATCCCGCGGATCCGTAAAAACATACCTGAATCCGGATCCGGGCTCCCCGGATATCCTTTTTTAGATCAGATCGGACTGGATACCGAATCGGATCGCGGATCCGGATTTTAATTCCAGGCCTATAACCTACCTAAATTAATGCAAATGATACACATGTTTCTAAGAATCTTAACAATTTTAGCAAATGGTTCAGATCTGGATAAAATCTGCCTAAATTGAGGTGAATATAATTCATATATTAAACAAATTATAATACCCAAAAATACAAATAAAAATAAATCTTATGCAAATAGCAGTGGTACTCAATGTAACTTGTTGATGCACACATATTAAAGGAATCTGTAGTTTATACATTTTTAAAATAAAGTTTTATTAATTATCTAACTAACCACAATTCAACCAATAGAAATCGAACTGCGCAATATATAGATTTATATAGTATAACAGTAAGAATTTATATCATGTAATTTTTTTTTTAAAATAAAAGGGTTAAACCCAGGTCTATTAAAGACAGAGACCTAACCCCCGATAGAGGTACAGTCCACGGATAGACCCTCTCCTGGGCATTCAAATGAGCCGAAAATAATAGCACATATCCGGGTGACCGATGGGATTTGAACCCGGACTCGCCGTATTGGGCTTTTAATTTCCCTCAAGCGCTACTAAGCCGCTACCACCAGTTTCCAATATATCATATAATTTGAAACAGTATTTTTTCTAAAGCATTATGGGAGTACAATTTAGGACTTTGAGATAATTCCCACTTTCACCTTTTTCACTCAAAAACACGCTAAAGTCCTAGTCCAATGAATGATTAATATGCCTTTTAATCGTCGCCACGATGTCCCAGAATATTTGAAGAAGTGTAGAATAAATGTTTGGCAAAGAGGAGAACACAATTGCAGAGGATATTAAAAGCAAACAATAATGAAAAAATAGGAGCAAAAGAAAAATAAAATAAATCATACTCGTGGAAAAAAGGAGGAAAATCATTGCAGAAGCATTACGTGTGCATGTCATCACATCTCACCCGACCTCCCAAGGCATTTCACACGCACACTTATTTTGACCCACAATCACAAAAGGCTAGTCGTCACAGATTTTCAACAAATTTCCAACCATCCTCCCATAATTGAACATGTTATGTTTTTGATACAATCACTTATTTTGGTGGTTTTGCAGACTTGCAATGGTTTCACAAAGATTATGAGAATTTTGATAACTAAAAAATATATTCTATATATTTTCCAGGAAATTAATATATTAATATCAGAGTTTTTATAACAAAACAGAAATTTAATCTAGAATAAATCAATACAAATAAAGTTAGAAACTGAAATCTAAACAAAAAAAGTATAAAGATAAAATAGACAGTAGTAGCTTTTTTGAAGAAATCATTTATAAATTAACTTATAAATCTACTAAATATGCAAAAACCTTATATACATGAAAATTAACAATTTTTAGTTCACCATTTTCCTTCTAACTATCGGCCAAATAATTTATAGTAGATCATGGCCGCAACAACGAAACATTCTACAAACGCTAAAAATAAATAAATAGAAGATAATCTATTTTTTTCCAGTTGATGATACCTACACGAGCTCTCTATATAAAGCCATTACTCAATACCTAATCAATTACAGAAAGAAATAAATAAAGAAAGAAAAGTTTAAAAATTTTAAAACTACTACTACAGAAGTAAAGAACCAAAGAAAAGAAAATACATTCTTGAAACTTTGCATCAATGGAGGAATCAAAAGCGCCTCACGTTGCGATCATTCCGAGCCCTGGAATGGGTCACCTCATCCCACTCGTCCAATTTGCTAAACGACTCGTTCTCCGCCACTGCGTAACCATAACCTTTGTCGTCGTCGGTGATGGTCCACCGACAAAAGCTCAGAGAACTGTCCTTGACTCTCTTCCTTCTTCTATCTCCTCCGTCTTTCTCCCTCCCGCCGACCTCACGGACCTCCCTCAGACGACTCGCATCGAAACTCGGATCTCCCTCACCGTGACTCGTTCGAACCCGGAACTCCGGAGAGTCTTTGACTCGTTCGCGGCGAAAGGTCGTTTGCCGACGGCGCTCTTCGTTGACCTATTTGGTACAGACGCTTTTGACGTCGCCACCGAGTTCAACGTGTTGCCCTATATTTTCTTCCCGACAACGGCAAACGTCTTGTCGTTTTTTCTTCATTTCCCTAAACTTAATGAAACGATATCGTGTCCGTTCAGCGAATTAACTGAACTGGTTAATCTCCCCGGGTGTGTACCGGTCTCCGGGAAAGATGTTCTTGATCCGGCTCAAGACTGGAACGATGACGCGTACAAATGGCTTCTCCACAACACCAAGAGGTACAAAGAAGCCGAAGGAATTCTTGTGAATACTTTTCTTGAGCTAGAGCCAAATGCTATAAAGGCTTTGCAGGAACCGGGTCTTGATAAACCACCGGTTTATCCAATTGGACCGTTGGTTAACATTGGTGGTAAGCAAGAGAGTAGTTGCGGGATCCAAGAAGAGTCCGAATGTTTAAAGTGGTTAGATAACCAACCGCTCGGTTCGGTTTTGTTTGTGTCGTTTGGTAGTGGTGGTGCACTCACATGCGAGCAGTTCGATGAGCTCGCTCATGGTCTTGCAGACAGCGATCAGCGGTTTCTTTGGGTCATACGGAGTCCAAGTCAAATCGCTGATGCTTCGTTTTTCAATCCGCATAGCCAAAATGATCCATTAACATTTTTACCACTAGGATTTTTAGAACGGACTAAAGGTAAAAGTTTTGTGATCCCTTCATGGGCTCCACAAGCCCAAATTCTAGCACATCCATCTACTGGAGGGTTCTTAACTCATTGTGGATGGAACTCAACTCTAGAAAGTATAGTAAGTGGCGTTCCACTCATAGCATGGCCATTATACGCTGAGCAGAGGATGAATGCGGTTTTGTTGGTAGAAGATATCCATGTTGCGCTTAGGGCGCATGCAGGGGAGGATGGGATGGTGAGAAGAGAAGAGGTGGCTAGAGTGGTTAAGGAATTAATGGAAGGTGAAGAAGGTAAAAGTATGAGGAACAAGATTAAGGAAGTGAAGGAAGGAGCTAGTCTGGTGCTGAATGATGATGGGTCTTCTACAAAGGCACTTAATCTTGTGACATTAAAGTGGAGAGCCCACCAAAGAAAGCTAGAGCAAAATGACAACCACTGAATATATATGTATGCGTCTATCATATGATGATGATTTGTATAATCAAACAGTGCGGTATGTGCAAAATGTGTTTGTGAACGAATGTTTCTTTTTTTCTGCTTTTATGTTATCAACTTTATTTGTATATGATTTTTGTTTTTGATTTATTGGCAACTAAAGTTGTATATGTTGATGTAAGATGTCCTAAAGTAGTCACTGACATAGTTGCTGAAGCAGTCAAGATGCTGAGCTGGAGTCGTGTGAACTTGAAGAACAAGCATGTATCTTGGAGAAAAGACAAAGAGAAATAAACTCGATGAGCAAATTTATGACTAAATAAAAGAGGAATAAGTGCATTCCAAGAAAATGAAAGTTACACTTAATGTTATGGAACATGTCCATATTGTGAGTTCCTTGGAGACTAGGGTTTCAGAAACGTGGAGACTAATATAAGATACCTATGGGTTATCTGTAGAGACACAGAAACACCGAGTCTGATCTTATAAAGAGAGAGAAGCTCTTGAAAGTGTTCCGGGTCGTGCAAAAGCAGTAGCTGAAGTATTTGACGGTACAGAGACATAAGCGGGTATCTTAGGAATCTTTCAGTAGCTTGTGTTAGGGTGATAACATTAGACGTGTAAAAAATGAATTAAGCAGAGCTTGTAATATATTATTTAAGGAGATTCTAATAAAGCATTGGTGTTTGTTTGTATTGTTTTGTCTCTCGGTTTACTTTCTACAGTACTATTGTGGTGTCATCTTTACACTTTACAGTACATGCATTGTGCAATCAAGATCCGCTTCGTAGAAATAGTTTGTAATACAACCGTTTGTTTCAGTTGTAAACACTTATTTAATCTCTTTACTTATCAATAAAAAAAACTCTCTAAGATTCTTAAACAAATAATATTAGTATTTCCCCCCTCATGGTCAAGGTGAGGGGTTGATACAGCTTCTCTTGGTGCTGGGACACTCCTTGATTGTTCTCTACTACAAGAGTTCAAATTTTGGGACATGTTGATTCCTAGACCCTCTAGAATCAACCGCAATACTCCTGCTTTATCAGATGTGAGATCCCTCAAGCCTTCTTGATTATTTCCCTCATAATACCCTCTAGCTTCAATGAACTTCACATCACGGGAGATGATGACTCTTCTAGCTTCCAGATCATAACATTTGTGGCCCTTTTGAGTAGGTGAGCATCCTATGAAGATAGCCTTGACACTTCTTGCCTCCAGCTTATTTCTCATCTCTCTAGGAACAAGCACATAGCAAAGGCACCCAAATACTCTCAAACGATCAACTGATGGCTTGCGCTTGTTCAGCACATCAAATGGTGACTTTCCATCCAGTACTCTTGTAGGTATACGGTTGATCAAGTAACAAGCTGTAGCCACAGCATCACTCCAATATCTCTTGGGGACATTTGCTTGAAACATCATAGACCTAGCAACCTCCATAAGATGTCTATTCTTTCTCTCAGCTATACCATTTTGTTGAAGAGTGTATGGACAGCTAGTTTGATGAAGAATCCCATGGTGAGCTAGATGATATCTGAAAGCATGTCTTGTGTACTCCCCTCCATTATCTGATTTCAAAATTTTAATCTTAGCAAGATAATGGTTAGTCACATATGCTTGAAAATTCTTAAATGCATCTAGCACCCTATCTTTTGATGGAATCATTGTTAACCAGGTGTATTTCGATTTTTCATCTATGAATGTGACAAAGTACTTATGATTTTCTCTAGATAAACAAGGTGCAGTCCAAACATCAGTATGAATTAAATCAAAGCACTTTTCATAGACAGTAGATGAATTTTTAAAAACAGTCTTACAATACTTGCCTAAAATGCAAGCTTCGCAATCTTATTTTCAAAAACAACACCTCGTAACATTAAGTTTAAAGCTCTACCATGAGGATGACCTAGTCTAGCATGCCACAATGCATTTTTATTCAAACTAGAAGCAAAAGTAAATGAGCAACTATAATCAGAAATAGGAGCTAAGTCTTCAAGCATATAGAGATCTCCTCTTATGCCTCCTTTTCCAATCAGTATACTGCTCTCAATATCCTGAAACTTCACATCATTAAGACTAAAGATAACATTTCAATGTAAATCAGTAGTGCACTTCTTAACATATAGTAAATTTGAGGTGAATTCAGGCATATAGAAAGCTTTAGTATGCTTATCAAACAATTTCAAGTTTCCTACTCCCTTTATTGGGATTTTATCTCCATTTGCAATCATTACATGACCATGGGCATGTTCTATATCTTTAATCAAACTTGTATCACTAATCATATGATGAGATGCACCAGAATCAACTATCAAAGGTTTAGATGCATTTCTAGCACTATGACAAGTGAGACTAGGCATTTGCAATACATGATCAGTTCTAGCATTTATTACTAGGACTTTTAACTAGAAAGGACCTATGTTCAAAACTACGCTAGGCGTTAGTCGGGCGCTCGGGTCGGGCCTAGCGCCTAATGACAAAAGCGGGGTGTATGCGGAAATAAATCGCCGATTTTTTAAGCATGTGTTACATTATGTATGTAAAACACTGAATGTATGCGTGGTCTGGTGGTTATGATGAGATTCAGTGCCTTCCCACTAGAGGTTCGACTCCCCTCGGACACAATTATCTTTATTTTTTTTAAATGAGTGGCATTTATGTAATTAACTCATCGTCTTCCTCAAATCTTTTTTAGGGTTTCACGGTTTCTGAAACATATTTTGTGGCCACCATTGATTTTCTTCTTCTAATCTTCATTATTTTTGCGTTATAATCACAATTAACACTTCAGATTTATAGATTAGCTATATATTAGCCGATTTTGGGTATCAGAGTGACGAAAAACGAAGGCTTTTTGTACCAGCCGCATAGGTCGCCGAGTTGGAGCCAATCGCCGCGGCCACAGACTGCCGAGCGCTTAACCGCAGCAAATCCGGTCACGGCGGCCGCGTTTTATAACAGGGGCAAGGACCTAGGCATGTTTTGAGTCTTAGGACAAGTGATGCAAGTTTCTTTATATGTATGATAATTCTAGGCATATCATAACAAGAGCTTTCAACACCCTTTGCCAACATAGATGCACCAAAGGAATAACCAAAGATGTTACCATTATCCTTTAGCATTTTCATGAGGGCATCAAGGTCTGATCTCCTGATGAAGTCTTGATCATTGCCCCTCGGATTGCCTGTTTAAGTCACCAGTGCCTTGCTCTCACTCTCGCGCCCTTCCCCATCATTGTTACTGCTTGTTGATCCACCATCACTTGAACCTTCTCCCGCATTGGCTTTAGCCTCTCTATCTTTCATGAACTTGGTCGGCTTCAAGTGAGGATGTAGGATCCAGCATTGGCTCTTTTTTATGCCCTTGCTTCTTGCAATGATCACACGTCCCACTGAACTTCTTTTCCTCATACTTCCCATGAGCCTTGTTAGCTTGAACCGCTTCACCCGAGTCACCTTCAGCCGCTTGATTCACCAATGGCATCTCTCCTTTCTTTCCAAACAAGCCAATGGAGCCTTGCTCCTTTTGGATCCTAGCACATACCCTCCTCCAGGTGATCAGGTAGATCATCCTCTCTCAACAAGTGTTGGATAAGGCTCTTGTACGCCGGGTTCAAGGTCAAGAGCAACCCAAACACTTTTTCTTGCTCACGCTGCTTGTTTAGCTCACTTGGATCAACAGTGCTTGGCCTCAACATCTCTAACTCTGACCAGAGTGGTCTGAACTTGCCTAGATGCTTTATGAACTCCATTTCATCTTGAACAAGGTTGTTGATTGCTTGCTTCACTTCAAAGACTCGGCTGAGGTTTGAAGTGTTCCCATATACCTTCTTCAAGGTATCCCATAGCTCCTTGGCTGGCTCACAATAGCTATAGGCATCAAGGATAGCCGGATCCAAAGAGGCATGAAGAACCGACACTACCAACATGTCTCTTTGCTACCATTTCTCTACAGCTTCCTCATTGGAGACCTCCTCCATATCTTCCCCTTGAGTAATGAGTAGTGGAGGAGCTTCACCGGTTGTGATATGCTTCCACAAACCCTTACTTCCCACGGTAGTCTTCACCATCTGAGACCACACCAAGTAGTTGCTTACCTTAAAGGTCACATCAACCTTCATGTTCATGCTCATCCCTTCATCCATCTTCTACCAAGACTTGAACTTGAGGCAACACACACTCGTAGCTAATAACACACCAGACACTTGTAATCACACGCAACAAACCAGACTTGAAACCGCAACACAAAAAGAAGAAGACTTGAGGCTAGATTCTTCAAAGGACTCTTCAAAGCTCTCTCCTTTAGTCTTCAAACAAACGACACACACAAGCTCAGATTCTCATGAACCTGGCTCTGATACCATATTATTTTGAGTAGTTTAGATTAATCTGAGTATATAAGAGAATAGAAATGAGAGATTAGAAGAGATTAGGAGACTAATGGATAATCGTTGTGAAGAGAATAAGAGTTTAAGTGAGAATATGATATGAACTGTCTGATCTTATTCATTAGAGAGTTTACAATATATAGGCTGAGCTAATTAAGGGTTTTCGACATAAAGTAAGTCATAAGACACTATTGTAATCATGTGGATTCAAGAAGGGATGGAGCGCTTCGTTTGAATGTATGGAGGAGATGCTTTACACGCTTGGTGCAATAGTGTTTAAACCAGCTGCTCACTTTTACTTTACAGCTTGCTCAGCGCGCCTTATCCTCTCCAACGGTCTGATCCAAGACCCTCCTTCCTGTTCAGATTCTTTGCATACTCAAAGCTTCTTTCACACTAAGTGTCTTTGATCATCTCACTTCCATACTCATCACTTGTCTTCTCCACTGTAATAACCCTATTGTACAGTGCCTTAGCCATCTGTACAACCTTCCCTGTTTATGCACAACTCCTCCTTAGCTTTTCCTTACTCCATAAACTCCTCTACTCTTTATTAATCAACTCCATAACTCAACAAGGCCAAGCAAAAAACAACGTCGGAGGTGCTGTTGGTTCTGTGGAAAGGTTGGACACAAGAAGGTGGAGTGTGCTCGTGAGAAGTGCAGAACCATGGCCAAGAAGCTGAACAAGACGTTCACTAAACCCAAGAGGGTTAAAGAGGTGTTTGTAGTCAAGAGTGGCTTACTTGATGAGATCAAGGAAGAGACACCAGAAGATAGATGCAGCTCTGGTAGGAGTGATCTTGAGGAAGATCAAGATGCATCAAGTGTGGAGTCAGAACAAGGAGTTGTTCGTGACACAAAGGGGAAGGGGATCAAAGTGTGTCAGGAAGTGATGCGAGATGATCTTCAAGAGGGTGATAGCGAAATCACTCCAAGGCTATAGCAACGAGTGCATAGTGCACTCGGTGTGGATGAGGAGGGGCTCATGGTCAAGGAGACGACACATAAAGGAAGCTAGGTCCTCAATAGAAGTGGGTCGAGAGGTAACTCGACAGGTACGTCAGATCGTGATGCAGTACTTATAATCTATTCCGCTGCAGCAGGGACTGTATCATGATTACGCATGGAGTAGCAGACGGTTTTGTCTGTAAGGCTTGACATCTCATCTATTTTAGCTTAGTATGCAATCAAGCGGGGGGGGGGGGGGAATGATGATGTTTTGGTCACGAGAAGTTCAAAGGAGTATATATCTCATTGGGGAGAAAAGCATGGTGTGGTGCATATCTCGTGGGGGAGAATAGCACATTTAGCGTGGAAGTTTTTAGGTGGGAAACATGGTTGTTGAACCAGAGGGTTATTGTGCTTGACTGGCACACAAAGTTAAAAAGGGGAGATTGTTAATGTAAGATGTCCGCCATGAAGTAGTCGCTGACGTAGTTGCTAGAGCAGACGTCGTGTTGAGTGGTGAAGACCATGAGGAGTCAAGATGCTGAGCTGGAGTCTTGTGGACTTGGAGAGCAAGCGTGTATCTTGGAGAAAAGAAAAAGATGAATAAACTCGAGGAGCAAGTTTATGACTAAAGGAAAGAGGAATACGTGCATTCCAAGAAAAGAAAAGTTGCACTTAATGTTATAGAAGATGTCCATATTGTGGGTTCCTTGGAGACTAGGATTTCAAGAACATGGAAAATAATATAAGATAGCTATGAGGTCGTCTGTAGAGAGACATAGACACATAGGCTGATCTTATAGAGAGAGAGAGAGAGAGAGAAGCTCTTGAAAGTGTTCTGGGTCGTGCTAAAGCAGTGACTGAAGTACTTGACGGTAGAAAGATATAAGCGGGTAGTTTAGGAATCTTTCAGTAGCGTGTGTTAGGGTGATAACACTTGACATGTAAAAGCTGAATTAAGCAGATCTTATAATAGATTGTTTAAAGAAATTCTAATATAACATTGTTGTTTGCTTGTATTGTTTTGTCTCTCGGTTTACTTTCTGCAGTACTATTATGGTGTCATCTTTGCACTTTACAGTACATGCATGGTGCAATCAAGATCCGCTTCGAAGAAATAGTTTGTAATACAACCGTTTGTTTCAGTTGTAAACACTTGTTTAATCTCTTCACTTATCAATAAAAAACTCTCTAAGGTTCTTAAGCAAATAATATTAATATTTTAAGAGCAGTTCTATCGTTAGTCTTAAAATAAGTATTCTCATTAGTAATAAGTATTGGACCCAATTTTGGACAATCAGGCTAATGGACATATCCTAAGAATAACGGGCTGTAGGATAAAAGCCCACAAGAAGAGCTCGACCTGAAGACGAAGTCGAAGGAAAGACCGGAGATCACGGAGGCAGTTACAAAGAAGGCGGAATCAAGGCTATAAAAGGAGAGATAGATCAACACTCAATCAGACAGCGAAAACCCTAGAGAGAGAGAGCACATCACACATTTCGACCTCTTTTACCTTGTCGTAAGTTTGATATTGTTTGATCTCTTTGTTATAGTCGATCTCGTTGTCATTCCTTGTAATCGATCTTTTATTCAATAAAAGTCCATTTTGTCAACCGATTTCCGATTACATCGTTGTGTTCAAATGATATCGTTACTTACATCTTTTGTTAGTCTCCAATTTACTCTACAAACACTATCAAATACTTAATATAGATTTTAGGTTCTACGATAAAGACTAAAAAAAGTTACAGAAATAAAAAGAGAAATTATCTCTACCCAAATGTTTTTAGAAACTTATTAGAAAGTACCACGCTAAATGTGATATATGAATGATTCAAGTTAAATAAATAAAATATATATTTTTAATAAAACTACAATATAATGTCAATATAAAAACTTTGAGATATTTATTTGGAGATATTATTCGATAATATCATTATGTGATTAAAATTTGGAGAAGTTACACTCTGTACACAAAATTTTCTCTGTAATTAAACAAATATTCTAAATCTCAGAGGATGTTGTCTTGATTGCTACGCACCAAAATTTCAGATTGCTAATATCTATGTTTTTTGTATTATAAACCAATTGACTCAAAAATTTAGTTGCAAAATAAGAACAATACATTAATAGAGAAGTGACATCTGTGAAATAAAATTCTAATAGATTTCTTAAAATTTCTCAGTTGAGAATTCCTCTGGCTCTCACTATTCTTTTTCTATTTTCTTACTTTATATTATTGATGCTAGAAGTCTTCTAGAGTTGCCGCAGGATATTACAGAAAAAGTGAAAAACTATGAAATGTAAGAAGAGGAATACGTGCGTGTGTGTGTATAGTAGGTGAAATAGCGTTAACTAAAACAAGTGGGTCCTGAAGACAGCATGTCGTTAATGACATAAAACGACGTCCACTTTTGTTTGGGAGGTAGGTTGTTTGCCACTTTCCCGATCCAACGTGTCAAGCTTCAAGCGGTGTTGGAAATGCTGTGCTGGAAATACATATTTCCACAACTTTCCTTCTGGAATGGTAATGCAATCAGTTCCTATTACCACTATACCAGCACACCTCTTTCACCTATCTATATTTGTTACTTTTTTGTATAATCAAACTTTATCCTCGGAAAAATTAATAAAACAAATAGCAAAGGTTCCATTTGGTTCTGCTCACAACGCTGCCTTATTTGTCAGAAAAGTCCAAGTTTGTTTCTTGTATCTCTTATAGAGGCCCAAATATTCTTAGTCCATGATGATTTCTCGCAAAATCATGCGGGGGGGGGGGAGGGGGAACTGCCAATTCCTACTTCAACACAACTCTGCGGTCCCGATCAGTATATATACTAGTCACATGTGCTAAAACATACATTAACTCAAAAGTTATTTGAATTTCATACATCAATTCATAAAATTCGGTTTTTACATGCATTGACTAACATTGATCCGAGATCTGTGATTTAGCCGTCTATTAACGATGACGTGGCATTGACGTGTCATATAAATCAGATTAAAATATGTGTTTATACAAAATTCCTACTTCAACACAACTATGCGGTCCCGATCAGTATATATACTAGTCACATGTGCTAAAACATACATTAACTCAAAAATTATTTGAATTTCATACATCAATTCATAAAAATCGGTTTTTACATACATTGACTAACATTGACCCGAGATCTGTGGTTTAGCCGTCTATTAACGGTGACGTGGCATTGACGTGTCATATAAATCAGTTTAAAATATGTGTTTATACAAAATGACACTGTTTCATTAAATTATAAAAAAAACTTTTTTAAACAAAACATGAGGCTGACTGGGGTTGAACCGTAGTGGAGAGGGAGACGGGAAATAATGGATCATATCCAGAAGCCACTGTACTATGATATATTATCAATATAAATTCCACTATAAGACTATATTACCATAACTTTCATGCGTTTTTCACTGTTTTTCATCACACACATTTAATAATATGATACAATATTAGCAGGGCCGTCTTTTAGCACGTGCAAATGGAGCGGTCGAACAGGGTCCAAAATTTTGGAGGTCCATAATTTCTTTTTGTTTTATTAATAGTTATAAATTTAAAATCATATTTTTATTAAAAAAATCAGAATAACTATATTTGAATTTAGGTTCAGTATTTATAACCAATAATTGTAAATTACAATTTTTAATTTTTTTTATATAACCAACCAAAAATGCAATAAATTAGGATGTAACTAATATTTATATCAATTATATATTTTGAAAAGTAAGAAATTGTTGTTAATGTGTGTTTAAATATTCAATGGTAGTATATAAAGTTAACATTCTAATTGATTATATTTTGGAAACCATTATTAATTAGTGATTATAAATACGGATAACAAAATATATTTTCACCATTTTTAATTAGAAATAGCAAACACAAAGAAAAAAAAACTAGCCTACAACTTCTGTTGACAAGAAAAAAAAGTGATTTGTCCAATCAAAAAGTATATAGCTTGCTATTCAAATTTTGTTTTTCTGCTATATTTATAGATTATGATTTTTGATTATGAAAATAATAAACATAAAAAATGAAAAAGTTAGAAGAATGATCAAATTTGATGATTTGATCGATGATTTTGCATTGAAAAATGCCAAATAATCATGTTCGATGATTTGATCAATGATTTTGCATTAAACTAGAAAATAGTGTTATTTAGATATAAAATAATTAAATTGATAGATTTATTTTATATTATACTAATATTTTGTACAAAAACAAAATTATTTCAGATTGTTAAAAATGTGTTATCTTTTTTATTTTGAACAGGGTCCGTCTAAAGTTTGAGACGGCCCTGAATATTAGCATATAATAAACAGATCCAGCCACATAATTTTTTTTTTATAAAATGTGAATCATAATAAAATACTAATAATAAACATTAAAAAGGAAGATCTGCATTAAAAGTAATTTAAATAAATTTATTTAATTCATTTTTCATCACAATTGTAGTGGAATATTTCTTTTAAGATTTTGAATATTTTCACGTGGAAGGCGATAGGCGATGAAAATTGAGAGTTTTCCTAATGTACGATCTAAATTCGATCTAGGTCAGATAAAGATGGGTCGTGAGGGTTCATGGGTAAACGAGTGGTGCGACATGGTTGTAAGCTGGAATCAAAATAAGATCTGCGGAGATCTAACTTTGCTGGAGATATTTGGTGTTTTATGGAGAAGGATTCGGATCCCAATAGCTTTGGCTATAAAAGGAAATAAAGGATATGATCAAGCAAGGTACGTCTGGTTTTTCTCTTGTCTAGTTTTTTACTATATATTTAGGACTCAGGACTTAGTTTTCATACATCAATTCATATTTGTAATACTCTCTTAATATTTGTTCTCATTTGGATTTTAGTTTGTTTGGTTTTTCTTTGTGGTTATCAATGACGCAAGGTCAGTGGATTACTAAGTCTGGAGGAAAATTGCTCGAGGGACCTAAGCCAGGGCTGAGAATCTCGGTGCCACGGTTTGACAATTCGGGTCTCATTGCGAGTTATGCCAAAACACTAATTGAAAGGTGCATGAACCCTCCGAAACAAGTGATGAAGATGATACTCTTCATGTTGCCACGGATCTGGGGAGTGGAGGGAAGAGTGGTTGGAACCTACTTGGTCTTGGAAGATTCCAGTTTGCTTTTTATTTAGAGGAGGACATAGAGGAGGTTCTTAACATGGGGCCTTTTCACTTTGATGCTTGGATGATTTCGCTGGTTAGGTGGAAGCCGGTTGTGGAGGTCAACTACCCCTATACGATCATTTTCAGGGTTTATGTTCTTGATATTCCACTTCACTTCTGGGCTGCTCAGACGTTCAGGAGTGTGGGTGATGCTCTCGGGAAGGTGCAGGGGGAGGTTGATATCACGGAAGGCAGGGTGAGGGTGGAGGTTGATGGCTTTAAGCCGCTGATTTTCTCCATGACGATTAACTTTGATGAGGGCGTAGAGTTACCAGTGTCTTTGAGATATGAGAAGCTAGTTGGGTTTTGCAGTGAGTGCTTTTGTATGACTCATAATTAGTCACAATGCCCTCGCTTACACAAGGAGATTTAGGCAAAAAGAAGCAATATTTTACATCAGGCTGAGCAGGGTGCAAATGCTAATAGTTACAGAGGTGCGGTGGTAAATGGTAGGGAGGAAGGTGGAGACGGGCGAGAGGGACATCAGCAGAGGAACTGGAATGGCAAATATGGTAACAAAGGAAAAGGGGTAGCACATGAAAGAGCTGGGACTGCTAGATTTGAGGCACCGAAGTACAAGAATAAGGACATGTACTATCGGGGCAATGGTGAAGGCTCTTCATTACAAGGGAGGCAGTCTGGTTATCATGGGCCAAGGGAGCAAGAGAGGCGTCCTGCAACTCAGTCTCGAGGCATCCAACATCTGAGAGGTGGGGAAGAAGGGCTTCCACTGATCCCGGAGAAGCTAATGTTGGACGCTTTTAAAGTTGTGGAGATTTCTCCAAAGGCGAGCGGGGGCTCAAAAGTGAATGAAGTTTTGGACACAGCATCTAAGACCAGGAAGTTCCTGATGCAGAATGCAAAACTGATACTATGCCTACAGAGCTGAAAGACATTTCAGAGAAGAAGGGGAATGAAGCTGATTCGACTTTAGAAGAACCGGCTCCGTACACTGAGGCTCTTCAGAGTGAGGACCTGACTATGGAGGAGGGGGAGTTTTCTGACTCTGATCTCCTGGTGGATACTGATGAACTCCAGGAGTGGGAGCAAGGCCAGATGGCTGCATTTCAGGAGGAGCTAGAGGGGGGAGCTTCAAACGAAGGGAGTGCTGTGGATGAGATTTTGGAAGAGCAGAGTGAAGATGCTAAGGACAAGGAGAAGTACCAGGAGAAGGACCCGAAGAAGAAGGCACAAAAAGGGGGAAAACGTACGGCTCAGAGTATCTTATCTCCTCGCAAGAAGCTCCTTGCAAAGGCAGTGACCAAGCTGGAAGGGAAGGGAATCGGACCAGCCAAGAAGGTCTCGTCTAACGCATCTAAAGGTGCAGAGTAAGCTGACCTTTTCATTTATTTTTTCGGTTCAAAAATGTTGGATTCACTTATGAAATCCCTTTTAGTTATTGTTTGGATCTTTTTTTGCGGTTTTTGTTGTTCTCTATCCTTCGGGATATCAAGGTTCTTTCTTTCAGTTGTTTGGTCTTACTTGTATCTCTAGTGGTCGACTATATGAATAAAACATGGTTGTGATTTTTCCAAGTTGGTTATTATAAAGGGAGTAGGGGTTTCTCTCAGTTCAGATGGAATGTCGCTGGTTAAGGGTGGTGCCCATATTCCTTTAAGAGCAAATGTATTGGCCTTATCTTACCAGTTCTGGAATTATGTACAGAAGGTACAAGTTTCTAAATCCTTTCTTTCAGATGTTTTATATGATAACAGTTTAGTACACTGGTGGCCAAAGTGGCCAGTTAAGATGGTCAAACATATATTGACTCATGGCTTGAAAGATGATGTTAAAAATAGATGTATAGTGAGAAGAGGCCTAATGGAATGGAATTGGTGCATTAGGAGACAAACCTTACGGCATAAGTCTAGGATATTGGTAATGCTTTACTGGTCTCATGAGTTTAAAGCTAACGTGTATTAGGATAATTGACGTCGAAATGGAATATAAGGGTAAAAGGATTTTTATTGTATACGGAGAACCTAATCAAAGTTGAATATTTGCCTATGGTGGGCTCGGATCATCGGCCGATAGTAGCAGTTATTAAAGAAAAAGTTATTAAATTTAAGAAACATTTTTGGTTTGATAAAAGGTGGATTGGGACAGATGGTCTTATGAAAGCAATTTCATGGGGATGGAAATTAAACCGTAGAGGCCAGGAGTTAATTTTTTTGGATCGTATTCATAATCGCCGGCACGCAATATCAGCTTGGAGGAAGGAGAATCCTCCATATGGAAAAGATCGGATTAATAATTTACAAAAGCACCTGAAGGGGTCCAGAATGATTTATCAAAATCCCAAGAGGAAGTCATGGAGGTTACACGGAGTTTAAAAGAAGCTTATCGAGATGAGGAGGAATATTAGGAACAAAAAAATAGAACCAATTGGCGTATATACACTACAAGAAATATGTCCATTGTTAGCGCGAGTTTTATGCTATGTTAGGGGTTTGATAGCGTTTTACCAAATGATATGTATACGGCAGCAATCATAGGTACCCCCCCTAGGATATTGTTTTTCTGTGATGCTACGAAATGTTAATTTACAATAGCACTAACTGGGTGATGTTATTAACTAATCTATGACACGTTTATTTTCTGTTACAAATCAATTACGATACATATTTCGTGCAATTATAGAGACTTCTACAATAGCAAAAGCTCATTCTGGTAATTGCAGTTATTAAGTGCTATACAAAAGGGTGTAATAGCTTCGAAATATATCATGATAGTTTAAATTATATGTAATTTGGAATGCTATGATTTGTAATGACAACAGTTTTTTTTAGCTATTGTTTTTGTGTCTAAGAGCTATGATTTGCTTAATACGTAATTTTTTTCACCAAAACAGAAATTCAAATCCAAACAAATTCATTCATAAAATAAGTTCCAACTACATAAGTCATTACACATAAGTGTTACTGATGTCGTTTGAAAACTGATACCAAAGTCATAAGAAATAATATCATACATGGAATTCATTAGTCTAGCTTAAAACTAGCTAATCTGGACCTAAGTTCTTCATTCACCCTGCTCCCTGAGATGAGATAAACTCTGATCACCAACAAAGCAATTACATATGCAGGGTTATAACAAAAAATATAACACTTACAGCAGCTTAAAAGATGACCAATTTATCAATTGGCCAAGCAATTGATGAACCATGTGCATCTTTCAAACACTCAATCTCATCTGATTTCCTCCAAACTTCTGCATCATCTACGAGCACAACATCTACCCAAACTCTAGCTGCTTTCGGACCGAAGCGTACAAAGTGGACCATTTAAGCTGGGTCTGTTGAATGCACACGTCCTTCAGCAACAACTTGTTTATTCACACCAACGTCCATCAGTTTTCACTTCTGATTCGGTTTCACAGCTTGAGATCCAAGCTTCATCTGACACTTTACAATATACATGAGCACAACTTCAAACTAAGACTAATATAAATCAGATGAAAGCAAAATGAGTAAAAAAAAATACCTGATCAGTTGGTGGAGAATTCTCAGTAGGAGAAGACATTGTTGCACCTGATTTTGCACCTTTGGTAACACTGATATCACTCAAATTACCCTAAGGAGTGAATTACTCTCATCAAAAGAGGTCAAGTTGTAATACTTAGGGATCGAATCCACAAGGAGCTAAGGCACACACTAGATCTGATAGTTATGATTAAGGTAGGCTAACAGTAAATAAATTATAAAGCAGTAAATGAATATGGTAAAGCAGTAAATAAAACAGTAAACAAGATGAACAATATAATTGTTCAGCTTGGCAAGGAGCTGTTTGATGGAAGGATGGTAGCTAGATCTAGGGCTTCTATTCAGGAATGGAGATTATAATCTCTATAAATGCTTTAATAAGTTGCTTGCATGATAATATAGATCTCAGCCGCTTAACATATGTGAATGAATCACTGGTTAAAATATCTAGATCTCTGACCACACCTTTCGCATGATGACACAGAAAAAGAGTCGGTCGATATCCTTTTGAGATATCGAGCGATACACCTTTCGCAGCGCCGATCGATTCACCTGTCGGGATATCGATCGACGGCTTCTAGATCTGCCTATGCGCGAGCTGAATATGACCACAAGGTCTCAAGGAGGAACTGTCGTTCTTCTCAACGGGAGACAGGCATCGCTCAAATGGATAATTCAAGATAATCTAAGATCCTAGTGATCTATGTTCTAGTTAGCTAATCTAGAACAAGCATAGAGTTCAATCCATTTGATGAATATCACAACTTAGCAAGTATAGTTTGGGGCTAATCCCACAAACCTATCTGAACCTTAGATCTAACAGGTGGATCTATTCAGACATGAAGTTTGTCACAGAAATCATAGATGAATAGATAGAAATGCAATAGATAAATAAAACCAAAACCAAAGCAGTTCCAGGAGGACTCTCAAGGAGTTCCTCCCTTCTCTCCTAAGAGAAACAATGAAAATAAGATAGCGTAGAAAGCGTCTAAAGCGTAGCCGTCAACATGGCTTAGAATTAACATAAATAAGGTTTCTGGTCGTCAAGGGTATTTTGGTAACTTTGTGGTGACTCCTGGGCTTCAGTCGGTCATGAAATATACTCAGCCCACGTTCTGATGTCCCTGTCGATCGACATGCAGTGTGCTGTGTCGATCGACATACAATCCTCTTCTCGACAGCCTTCTCTCGCGAGGCAGACTGACAACTATTCAGTAAAACATGCATAACTTCCGATCTAACCGTTGGATTGATCTCAAACCGGTGGCATTGGAAAGCTAACTCAAAGATCTATCTTGTGTCAAAAGTTTAGATAAATCAAACAGTAGTAAGGTCTCCATCGAGAGCTAAACATCTGAAGCATCTGTGCAGTCCTGCACTGCGAAAGACTCCAAAAGGCACCAAAATCACCATATATCTCCAAATCGTCCCTGAACCTGTAAATACTCTAAATAGACTCCAATACGTAATAAATAGTATATAAAACCCTTATCCATGGGTAAAAATGGGTGAAATCCATGGTATATCAACTCCCCCAGACTTACCCTTTTGCTTGTCCTCAAGCAAAACGAACAGGCAGTCTCTCTGAAAGAGGTTTGAAAGCAGCATGGACTCAAATGATTTTAAAAACTCAGTTCATCTTCTCTCTAGTAGTGCAAACCAAATCATTAAACATCATAACCTTAGAAGCACATTATACAATATCCTAGTATAGCAACCAAATTCCACTAGTTCCACAACTTAACAGATCCTGTCTGACAATCCCCTCTACTAACCTCATTTCTTGCATAAAAATAAAAGTGTAGGCTTTACCTTGGGAGTATCGATCAAAGGACACATGGATTCAACTCAAACAAGTTTCTGAACACACAGGTAGTCTTCTCTGATCCCTTTCTCCCCTCATCTCTCTTCTCTGGATCTCTTATTAGTTTCAATTTCAATAGGTTTTGATGCCAACACAGGTCATCTAGTCTATCTTATTGACATTTGCATTTGTAACTCATATATTTTGACAAAGTGTAGCGAATAATGGGGTCTCATGTAATTTACCTATCCCTCGTTTCCACAATGTGTGATCATCCTCGAGATTTAGAATAATGGGGTCGCAGGTAATTTACCTATCCCTCTGCCTCTCAAGAAATCATATCAATTTTTTCTTTATAAACTTAGATCTTGAGATGCCGAAGAGAGAGAAGGAAGGGAACCAGAAACACACAGACTTTTTACCTTCCAGACTCGTAGGAGGATTCCGATCCAATGTATACCAAGCCCCAAGACAAGCAAATCAAGTCAGTATTAGGTTGGAGGTCAGCTTTGGTTCCTTCAAACAATTTCAGCAAGTGCAAACATAGTTGACAGGTTGATCCACTTTAGTATCTCTAGTACTTCTGCAGTCAGTAAATCTAAGACTGGTCTAAAGAGTGGTTAGATGACAAGTAGTAAATCGATTAAGATTATCATCCCCTTCTTGACTCAATAAAAACTTTTTGAAAACACTTTAAATAAGACAAATAAAGTAAATAACCATTAGTAATCCCCCCAGACTTAAATTACACTGTCCCCAGTGTAACACAGTCGGTGGTAAGGTGAAAATAATAAAGCAATGGCACAAAATTAACAAGTAAGAACGATATACCGCTCGCTGATGTCTGTCGATCGACACAATGAAGTATCAATCGATCGTTGAAGATGAAGCGCTGTCGAACGATATCGACATGGTCTCATCGGTCGATGGTTAGAGAGATCGTTTGACACAATGAAGAGACAATCGATCGTTTGATATGAAGCGCTGGAGATCGATATCGAGCTGGTCTCATCGGGCGATGTGCTAAGCAATCGTCTACACTTGGATCTGGTTTTTTTTTTTTTTTTTTTTTTTCACTAACTAAAACACAATATCAGTAGAACCTCCTCCAGACTTAAATAACACTATAATGTTGTTATCAAGTCGGAGGTTGGTGAGAAATAAACCATAAGTACTCAATTTAACGAGTTAGAACGAAATACCTGACCGGAATAGATGTTGATCGATGTAAATGTGTTGTCATCGGTCGTGGCATATTTGGTTATGTCGATCGATATCGACTTCTTCTCGTCGGTCGATACTAAGGCAATCGTTTACTCGGGTCCCTTTTCTAAATAGCTAATCTAAATTATAATATTAGTACGACATCCCCTAGACTTAAACAACACTTTTACCAGTATTATACAGTCTAAGATTGGTGGAAGAATAAATCATAAGGACAATAATTAACAAGGAAAAACAGTATACCTAACTTTGGTGTGAATATTGACCAACACAGTTAAGTGGCGATCGATACTCTTGATGCTCTATCGATCAACACAATTAAGTGGCGATCGATCGATGCTATTGATGCTCTGTCGACCAATGCTGCGCAGTCATCGTCGATTCTTGTGGAAACTCATCTTCCTTGATTATAACTCCTGATTTTTACTTAACATATATAAAACACTAAAAACCAGTAAAAGATAAATATAAAACAAATTTTTTTTTTTTACCTGCAATAATTAAAAACAAAAATCAGTAGTATATGAAAATAAAACCAAATTTAAAACAAACCTAACAGTGGGTTGCCTCCCACTCAACGCTTATTTTTAGTCATGAGCTTGACTTTTGGAGATCTGATTTGGTCCGGATGAGAATGAGAATATGCTCCAAAACAAATCTCAATGTCCAATCTTTGAGGTTGTATCATTCTTGTGTGAAAGCCTCCTCCATAGACTTTTCTCCTTTGTCTATCATCTCAGCAATAAGCAGTGCTCGAGGCTTTGCAAACGGGTGTGAGAAGTTTCTGTTGCGCACTCTTGATGTCTCGACATAATCTGAAAAGTAAGGAGTCAATGGTAACTGAGAACCTCTCTTGGTTCGTTTCCGCTTCTTCCTATTTCTCCTCTTCTTTTCCACAGACTTGTGTAGTCTCACTCCAAATTTCCTGACATCATCGGAGAAGCGAGGAATCAATGATAACTGGGAATCCTTTTTGGTTCTTTTCCTCTTCCTCCAATTCATCATCATCTTTCCCCCAGACTTGTCTGAACGCGTGGTTGTATCTCCATCAAAAATATTTCCACACACTTCATACTCATTCTGCTCTGATTCGCGTCTGGTATCGATCGATGAACCAGTGGTAGTGTCGATCAATGACAGATTGATGATGTCGATTGGTGGTATCCGGTAGATGTCGATCAATGGTGGAGTGATATTATCGATCGATGTTTTCTGAACAGTGTCGATCTAGGCTTCGTCTCTGAGGGCTTTGTCGACTTCAGTTCTACACCTCATCTCTCTCTGAGAAGCTACTACATGCTGATGATCATTAAATACTCCATTGTAGGAATCAAGACGTAGACCTCTATCTGGTGGTATAGGAGATTCAGCTTCAAACACGGTACAGGGAACCACAATCTTCACAGGGTCATGTATCCTCTTCACTCTTTTGCAAATCCCAGCAGCTTCTTCTGCGCATATGGGTCTTAGGTGTTCAGGGACATCAAGATATGAGGTCTCAGACTTGTGCATTCTCTCTTCAATCGGTTCCAGCTTAACTGTGCATCCTCCTGGTAGCTCATCAAACGATGTGTGTCGATCAATGTACTCGGGTAGGTGTAGATCGATGATGAATGGTGGGCAACGATCGATCTCATCATGTTGGTATCGATCGATTCTAGCCTTTGACGAAGTCTCTAAATCTTTTCTCATAGCGTTCCGCTCGTCATCAAGCTTCTGTTCCGACTCAAGCCATTCCTCCAGCTCTATGAAATCTTCCATAGTGACTTCTACACTCGAATCCAAGTCTCCAAGTTGTTCTCCACCCTCTAACTCCAAAAATTCTTCTAGCTCCAAGAAATCTTCCATGGTGATTTCTTTTTCTACATCTTGGTTAGGATAACCACTTGATACATCATTGTACTCCAGTGTCGAGTCTGTAGTGTCCTGAGGACAACTCGATCTTTCAAGGATTTCGGGTGGTGTCGATCTGTGACAAACGTCTCTGTCGATCGATGTTGAGATGCTGGTGTCGATTGATGCTGAAATGATAGTGTCGATTGATGTTGGGGTCGCGGGGTCGATCGATGCTGAGCTTGTGTTACAAATATCGGCTTCTTCTACTCTGCTCAGCTCTCCAAATTCATGTTGTTCATCACCCTCTACCATATATTCCAGCATAGCTCTCTTCTCAATCTCTAGATTTGTTGCAGCATCACATCGGAAGTTGTTGAGGAAGGCGTTTGTGATGTCTTTCCAGGTAGTAACAGATCCTTGTGGCAACTTCCTGAACCAACATGCTGCTTCTCCAGCAAGAGAATATGAGAATAATTTGCAGAAGTAGTAGTCTTCAGGAACTCCATTGCATTTGATGGTCGAAGCTAAATCTTCGAATGCCTCTAAGTGGTTAGTGGCATCTTCATAATGAAGACCATGAAAAGGAGTCTGACCCACAAGAGAGATATATGCAGTAGGTAGCTCACGGATGGAACTCTGGAATGTTGAACGACGCAATGCAGACCTTTTAGCATAGAAATCCTCAGGACTGTTGTAGTCTCTGAGTGCTCTTTGTCGTTCTGTCCCAGCATTCACAGCAGTAGCATCATGGATTTCGAGAGGTATCGATCGATGAGACAAGTCTGTATCGATCATTTCTGAAGTGATGATATCGATCGATGCTGAAATCGAATCACTTGTATCAACTTTTTCTACTGTGCTCGGCTCTCCAGATCCATCTTGTTCATCATCCTCAACCGTACCATGGTTGACCAGCTGTCCTCTGTTCAGTTCATCCCTCTGGGTATCCTCATAAGCATGTTGATCTTGAATGTCTGGCTGCTTGACGTGAGTTGTTGGGGGTCTCGGGATCTCCATTGTGGGAAACCGAAATTCGCACTGTCGATTTTAGTCAAGTTTAAACGTAGGAAAACTAAGTTGACCTAGTTTTCCCCGAGGATCCCGGCTATCTGCTGGGCCACGCACGACAAAGTTAATACGAGTTTAGTTTGGGAATAAATGCGTAAAATAAAGAGAGCAAAAGAAAGAATCTTATTTCCGAATTCGCGGAGAGCGTTTGAACAACATGTCGAGATCTTGGCCGCAAGAGCTGTCGATCGTCACTAGTCTCAAAACCTAGATCTAACCTAGTTGAGTCGCAGCTCGCTAAAAAGAAATAAAAGCCTAAGTTCTAAGTTGCTCTAGAGTGGTTTCTTTCTTCTGATTTCGGATCCCCCTTCCTCTGCTCCTAGCCTTGCTTATATACTCCCATATGACGCTCTATTCTTGATGGGCTGAGTCTGCCGCGAGCTGGGCTTTTTCCATTTTCGTCGGCCTCCGTGTTTATCGGGAAAGTTGACATTTATCCTTTCGGAAATTTGACATTTATCCTTTCGGAAGTTTAACATTTATCTTGTTATATGAAGATAATTGTAAATCGTCGTATCTATCTTTTAGAAAATCGTAAATGGGCCGTTCGATCGGGTTTGGTCCCTTTCGGGCCGTCTTCCGAACTTCCGTTGTTTTCTACGATTTCTTTGAAAGAATGCTCCTACTTGGATGTCGAGTCTTTCGGAAGATCTTCGATCCATTGCTGAGGCGAATGGTGTTTTAAGATAACTATCACCGTTTTATACGAAGTCTTTCTGTCCGTTGACGTCTTACGGGTTCTCCGAAATCTTGGAGCAGGAAAAGGAGTTTTGTTTGCGGGATCTCGGAAAGTCGCGATACACGGATTTCTGGCGACCCAGGGGCCTAGAACTTACGCACGAAGACTAGCCGTCCGACGACCCGAGCCAGCACGGGGCTAGCCGCCCGGCGACCACGGCCGGCACGGGCGCTAGCCGCCGGCGGCTACGGCCAGCACGGGGGCTAGCCGCCCGGCGGCCACGGCCAGCACGGGAGCTAGCCGCCGGCGGCCACGGCCAGCACGGGGGCTAGCCGCCCGGCGGCCACGGCCAGCACGGGGGCTAGCCGCCCGGCGGCCACGGCCAGCACGGGGGCTAGCCGCCCGGCGACCACGGCCAGCACGGGCGCTAGCCGGCGGCGGCCACGGCCAGCACGGGGGCTAGCCGCCCGGCGGCCACGGCCAGCACGGGCGCTAGCAGGCGGCGGCTACGGCCAGCACGGGGGCTAGCCGCCCGGCGTCCACGGCCGCGACCGGAGTCGGCTGCTCGGTTCCTTCGGCTTGTGCGTGTTTTTGCGTTCTTTTTAGTTTTCCTAGGTTTTTCCTCGGCTAGAAAACATTTCTAGCCGTTGATTTCGAGATGATTAATCTCGAACTTAATATTTTTCCAAGGTTTCTCGATTAACAATTAGTCTCTCGAGGTTGCTCTAACATCTTTCATGTTTTTCCGAGACCTTCGGACATCGATTTCGTCTTGACCGATTTTGACCCCAACAGTTAGCCCCCCAGCTAGCTAGGAGCCGTAGGGTTTGTAGGTCCTAGCTTGCGGTATGTTTCGTGAGGAAAGTATGGAGACGAAATCGTGTCGAAGGTCGGGGTGAATAGTCAAATCCTTGCCTATATAGACTTGTGAATTCTTTACCATTCTTATTTCACCCAAGAATCTTAAGTTAATCTCTCTCTTGCAAATTCTCTCTCTACCTTTAAGAAAAGAATGACTTCAAGATCAAAATCCTCGAGGAGGCAGTCTCACCCGTCTTCGGATAGTTTCCATGCCGAGGAGAAAGTTCCAAACCCGAGGTTCCAGAGATTGACAGGAGTGCGTATTGCGACGCCGTCTTCGGTTCTGATGCTCCCCTTCCCGTGATCCCGATTCCCCGGCGACCTCTGAGGGCGCGTAAGGAAACTGACTCGCCGAGCGAAGTATCCCCTGAATATCTCGGAACTCTTCGAGAGTTTTATGAGGTTCCGAAGGGAGTCATGTTTCGCATTCCTCGTGGGAATGAGAGTTCGGAGCATCCTCCGAAGGGTTACTTTACTTGCTACGAGGCGTTCCTGACGCAATGCCGACTGTGGTTCCCGATCCCTGGGGTCATTGTTCAGGCTCTCGACCGTTTCGGAATCGTAATCAGCCAGCTGAACGTGCCGGCTTTGGAAAGCTGGCTTGGCGTTGTGATTTTGAGTTACGAGTTAGGGATGGACCTTAGCCCTGCTGACTTCAAGGATTGTGGAACTCCAAGACGACGAGCATCAATGGAGTATACTCCATGAAGGCGAGGACCAATTTTTCGGTAATCCATGGAGTCACCTCGCACGCCAAGGATTACATTGACCGTTTCTTTTTCGTGAGGATAGATGGAGAGTCTGTCGAGGAAGGCTTTCTCCACCTATTCCCGACGGACTGGTTGTACCAACGAGGTAAGATTGTCGCATCCCCTTTCTTAGAATCCGAAAAGCGAGTACTAAACGTGTGTGTGTTTTTTTTTTTTGTTCTGAGAACAGGTGTCTCGCGCATGTTCCTTCCGATCTTTCGACCAAGAGAGACATTTTTAGGACAATGCCTTGTTCCTGGAACTCCTTTACTCTTGACCGGATTCGAGGGGCGGTCGCGCTTCACCGATCGCGAGGCGGTACGCGGCCCTGTGTCAATGATGGATCCTACGTTTTTCCCCTTCAAGGCGGAGGCGGAGATCTCGGAAGGATAAAGGGATTGCTTTCGAGGCCTCGTCGGGAAATGGTGAGCTGCCGAGATACGATCCTGACTTCACTACAGAGAATCAGGGTGTTCCTCCCCGGGTGACTTCTTTGATGAACTCCCTCCGGTGTTTTCCCGCGACGAGTCTTTGAACAACGAGGAGAGGGACAAGGTGACTGCGGAGGGTGCTCGCTTGGTCAACGAGGTTTGTTTTCGAAACTTGAGTAAATCCCCTTTTCTTTTTATTTGACCTCGACTTCTTTGCAGGCCGTGAGAGTGTGGAACGCATCGATCGATGAAGTTTCCGTACTGCCCGGCTGGCCCGTTTCAAAGCGGAGGAAACGGAAAGGGAATTCGCCAAGTATCGGTTGGAGGTGGAGGAGCAAAAACGCCGGCAAGCCGAGGTCCAGGCTCGAGCCCTCGTTCGTGCGGAAAGGAGCGGGCGGAGAAGAGCTGCCGCCGAGCTGAACCGAAGGGCCGAAATTTTCTTTACCGAATTCGAAGCGTACAAAGAGGCTCAGGACTTTGTAGGCGATTTTCGCGAGTGTCGTGGTTCGGTCGGTACTCTACACAAGATGCAGCGTGAGGGTTTCTCTCTTTCCGGCGAACTTGCCGCGATGGATGGCTCGATGAGAATATGCGCTAACGCCGAATTCTTTGTTCCTCCGATCGAAGGGAGAATTCGAGAGTTGTGGAATCCTATCCAAGTCTCGGAAGATACGGCGGATGTAGGCGCGGGTTTGAATGCAGGCGACGGGGGTGAAGAGGTCGACCAGCCCGACTCCTCGTTTGGAATATCTCTAACCGATTGTTATGCATTCGATTATAATTTGTGATAGGCCAAGTGTGGCTGTTTGTATGTATGTGTTGCGACCCTTAGGAGGTCGCGTGACTTTGTGTTTCTCGGGATTGGCCGTTGGTGGCTTTTGAATCCCTGCTATGAATGCTTTTATGAATTCTGCGTTTTGATTTATACTTTCGTCAAGTGTAGAGGGTTTGAATACGTGCAGTCACTTCGTATTCAATCTCTTTTTTTGTCGCTTGATCCGTAGGTTACTTTGTAGCGAACGTTAGGTTTGTAAGCGATAAGAGGCAAATTTTGGAATCTCGTATTCTGGATACTTATGCCTATGAGATGTCTTAGATACCAGCAAGGCCGGGTTTAGGGCAAGACCTAGGTCTACTTTCGGACTGAAGCTGTGCGATGACAAATCGGCTTTCGTTTTGCCTGTTTGCGATTTCGACCTGACTCGTACCGTTTTAGAATCTGCGAAGTGCTTATCGGCTTATATGATTCGTTTGGATACGAGTCGAGCTACTTCCTTTACGAAGAGCTAACCAAAATTTGGATTTTTTTGTATAGCGCGCTATGGTATCCTTGTCGGATGCAAGAGGACTTCGTTAGAAGCCAGACTACGAATTTGATTGAGTGAAACGTTTCTATGTTTTTCCGTCGGGGCCAATCGACGGAAATGAACTTTAGAGTCGCGGACAGACTGTTTGATAGAGTTTTTTAGAGTCGCGGATGGACTGTTTGGAGGAGAATGGAGAATCAAGACTTTTCGGGAACTAACGACGTCTCGCGTTCCTCAAAGATATGATTTTCGTTTTCCGTAATGTTTATGCGTTGAGTAAGCATTTGAATTAAAGACTTTATAATGTAGGTACATGTGAAAAGTATTTTTGCGGGAGTACAAGGATGTTTGTCCCCATCTTCCCCCCCCCTTTTTGGTGAGGGGGATAGCTGAACTCGTCGGGTTGCGACGAGCTGCCTACGTACCTCTTGCGAGGATCAAGCCATCTCGTAGTTCTGTTTCTATCGCGGTTGCTATTACTCCACGATTTCCGGCGCCTTGACTGTTTCAGCTAAGTCGGTGGTCGCGTTGGGAGTTAGGTCATCCGTTCTTTCGGCGATGGACTCGAGGATTTTCCGCTATCCTGAGTTGTGGCCTGTTCGGACAAATCCGAGCTGTTCTTTGCTGAGTTCTCGGAGATACTCAGATGCTTCTTAGTTCGCTTCGGGTTAGCTACTGGGGCGTTCCGATTGCTGCGCAATTTATGTTCGGCCAGGAAGCAGAGTCGCGACTGTTTTTGGCTTCCCCAGATTACCGCTGTTCCAGTCGGTGTTGGAAACTTGACGCTGAGATGGTAAGTGGACGGGACTGCCTTCATGGCGTTTATCCAAGGAGTTCCCATTATGGCGTTATAGATAGCCGGGTTATCCACTACCGCGAATTCGACGATCTTCGTGACTTCTTTAGCCATGACCGGGAGTCTGATTTTTCCGAGGGTCATGGACGTGACGCCCGAGAATCCAGTCAACGGTCTTGGTTCTGGGATGACTTCTCCGAGGGGTATGTTCATCCTCTGCAGAGTGTCGCGGAACATGATGTTGACCGTGCTTCCTGTGTCGATGAGGATGCGGCCGACTTCGAGATCCTGAATCACCAAGTCGATGACCAGGGATCGTAGTGGGGTTTATCGAGTCCGGCCGTATCCTGTTCCTCGAAGATGATTGCGTGATTGGGAACGTCGTCCTCTGGACACCATCCGGGGCTTGTTTCGGCCCTCCGTCCGTAGGCTTTGATCGACGAAACGGAGTCCTGGTAAAAATGCGATCCTCCGATGATCATGTTGATCCTTTGGCGGTTGTTGTTGTTTCCTTCGCCGTCTTGTCTCCGTCCGCGTTTTTCGCCCGATTGAGTTCCAGGAGCGTTATTCTCGGGATTGGCTCCGTCGGTCTTCGGCGGACGGTCAGAATCTAGGAGCAGGTCTTTCACGCTCCTGACCGTTGCTAGTTCGCCGGCAAGCAGCTTCGTAATGAGTCTAGCGCCGAGGACTTTGCAGTTGGCGGTGGAGTGACCTCTCGTCTGATGGAACTCGCAGCTGGAATTGTCCTTGTACGAGTTCCGCGTCCAAGTGTTTCCGGCGGTCCTTCCTTGTTCGGAATTGACGGCGTAGTTATGTTCGCCTTGGACGTCTTCCCCTTCGTGATGGACGTACTTGTCGTTACGAGAGGTTTTCTTCTTGCCGGACGCTTTCTGCGGTCCATGCTTTTGCGCTAGGACTTTCATCTCTTCTTCCATGATGATGAAATCCGTCGCCTTGTGGAGAGTGTCCTGGATGGTGCGTGGCCTCTCCAAAGAAATCCACTTTCGGAATTTCGATTTGTACCAGAGGTTTTTTCTCAGGGCGTCGATGGCGACTCTGTCGCTGAGGCCTGTTACCCTGGACATCACGAGTTTGAACCTCCTTATGTAGTCGCGGAGCGGTTCATCTTCCTTTTGAATTAGACTCCAAAGGTCTACGTCGGAAGTTTCCCTGTCCATGAACATGGAGAATTGCTTCAGAAAAGCTGAAGCAAGCTGGCGGAAACTTCCGATGGAGTTTCTTTTCAAGTGTGAGAACCACTCGAGCGCAGCACCTCTGAGGTTCTCGACGAATAGGAGACAGCAGCCGACGTCCTTTTCCCGCTCCGGAAGTTTAGACCTCGCCATCGCAATCTGGAAGGACTGCAGATGTGCCTTCGGATCTGTGGTTCCGTCGTAGGTGGGAAGCTTTATTTTCCCGGGATCTGAGACTCGTGCGTCTGTGATTCGAGAGGTGAACGGAGTCTTTCTCGATTCCTCGAGGAGCAGGTCGATCTCGGGGGCAGTGCTGGTTGCGTGGTGAATCTGCGATTTTACCGCTTTCACCTCGGCTGCAGTTTTTGCGATGTACTCGCGCAAATCATGGATCTCGTTGGCGCCGTTCGCGCTCCTTTGTCTACGTTGGCTGCGATAGGTCCGAGTCTGGTCTTCAGCCAACCTCTCTTGCTCTGACCAGTAGAGGTCTTCTTCCTCTTCTGTCATGGGTTTTTCGAAGGCTGCCGCCAGTCGAGCTGACTGACTTCGGGTCCTTCTGTGGTGGATGTCGGCGTCTTCGTCGGACGGATCCGATTGATCGCTGATATCCAGATTGATTCTTTCGACGTCGTCTCCTTCGTTTTCCCTTGCGGGAGGTGGGAGGTTATCCGTCGTTTTCTTCTGCCCCGCCGGAGTGGTATCGTCAGGGATGAGTTCCGGGGATTTTCTCGGGGCATCTTTTTCTTGGTCTCCGGCAGTTCCGAAGTCGAGCCTCCTGACACGCCTCACCTTGGTGGATCCGCGCGGGAGTTTGCTTTTCGCTGTTAAGGTATTGACCTGTTTAGCGAGTGAAGCCATTAGTTTCTCTTGTTCTTCCGACCGTTTCTGGGCGGTGGCGAACAGTTCCTTCACCTGGTCCAGCATCGCGGTGTTTGCCTCGGCAGTGACCGTCGATACGTTTCCGGCAGGAGTCTTCTCAGCGTTGGCATCGGCGGCTGGTCCGTCGTGCGTTTGCTTATCTTTTTCCGCGTTAGCAGACATGCTTAACTGGGCGTGCGTAGTTGCGAGAAAGATAAATCCGTGTATCCCCCTCCTTCTAGCGCCAAACTGTGGGAACCGAAATTCGCACTGTCGATTTTAGTTAAGTTTAAACGTAGGAAAACTAAGTTGACCTAGTTTTCCCCGAGGATCCCGGCTATCTGCTGGGCCACGCACGACAAAGTTAATACGAGTTTAGTTTGGGAATAAATGCGTAAAATAAAGAGAGCAAAAGAAAGAATCTTATTTCCGAATTCGCGGAGAGCGTTTGAACAACAGGTCGAGATCTTGGCCGCAAGAGCTGTCGATCATCACTAGTCTCAAAACCTAGATCTAACCTAGTTGAGTCGCAGCTCGCTAAAAAGGAAATAAAAGCCTAAGTTCTAAGTTGCTCTAGAGTGGTTTCTTTCTTCTGATTTCGGATCCCCCTTCCTCGGCTCCTAGCCTTGCTAATATACTCCCATATGACGGTCTATTCTTGATGGGCTGAGTCTGCCGCGAGCTGGGCTTTTTCCATTTTCGTCGTCCTCCGTGTTTATCGGGAAAGTTGACATTTATCCTTTCCGAAATTTGACATTTATCCTTTCGGAAGATAATTGTAAACCGTCGTATCTATCTTTTAGAAAATCGTAAATGGGCCGTCCGATCGGGTTTGGTCCCTTTTGGGCCGTCTTCCGAACTTCCGTTGTTTTCTACGATTTCTTTGAAATAATGCTCCTACTTGGATGTCGAGTCTTTCGGAAGATCTTCGATCCATTGCTGAGGTGAATGGTGCTTTAAGATAACCATCACCGTTTTATATAAAGTCTTTCTGTCCGTTCACGTCTTGCGGGTTCTCCGAAATATTGGAGCAGGAAAAGAAGTTTTTTTTTGCGGGATCTCGGAAAGTCGCGATACACGGATTTCTGGCGACCCGGGGCCTAGAACTTACGCACGAAGACTAGCCGTCCGACGACCCGAGCCAGCACAGGGCTAGCCGCCCGGCGACCACGGCCGGCACGAGCGCTAGCCGCCGGCGGCCACGGCCAGCACCGGCGCTAGCCGCCGGCGGCCACGGCCGGCACGGGCGCTAGCCGCCGGCGGCCACGGCCGGCACGGGCGCTAGCCGCCGCCGGCCACGGCCAGCACCGGCGCTAGCCGGCGGCGGCCACGGCCAGCACGGGGGCTAGCCGCCCGGCGGCCACGGCCAGCACGGGCGCTGGACGCCGGCGGCCACGGCCAGCACGGGGGCTAGCCGCCCGGCGGCCACGGCCAGCACGGGCGCTAGCCGCCGGCGGCTACGGCCAGCACGGGGGCTAGCCGCCGGCGGCTACGGCCAGCACGGGGGCTAGCCGCCCGGCGGCCACAGCTGCGATCCTAGTCGGCTGCTCGGTTCCTTCGGCTTGTGCGTGTTTTTGCGTTCTTTTTAGTTTTCCGTAGGTTTTTCCTCGGCTAGAAAACGTTTCTAGCCGTTGATTTCGAGATGATTAATCTCGAACTTAATATTTTTCCAAGGTTTGTCGATTAACAATTAGTCTCTCGAGGTTGCTCTAACATCTTTCATGTTTTTCCGAGACTTTCGGACATCGATTTCCTCTTGAACGATTTTGATCCCAACATCCATTCTGCTCGCTGTAGACATAATCAAGAATCTGGTTGATACTAGTCATTATTCCTTTCTCATGATCTTCAGTCATCTTCTCAATCATGTAGTCAAACCTTTTACTGCGAATTGCTACAGCTTCACTGAAAAATTATCTAAGAAGGCGCTTTTGATGTCTTCCCAACAGGTTAGAGATCTTGGCTGCAACTTACTGAACCAGCTAAAAGCATCTCCAGATAAAAAATAGGGGAAGATCTTGCACATAATGTGCTCTATAGGTACCTCATTCTGCGGGCTTGCTGATGAGAAGGCTGATGAGGCTAACTCCTCGAGTGTCTTGATAAGATCTTTGGGATTTTCAAAAGGAAGACCTTTGAAAGGGTCCTCGCTTCCCAAATCATACCATTGGCTTGTCAAAGCAAAGTCGTTTATCTCAACAACATCAATCACATCAGGGATTAAATCACCGTCTGCATTAATCAATTGTCCTCTATGGTTGCAAGGGCGACCTTCTTCGTCTCGCCAGATACCTCTCTTATCAATCTTAAGTATGAGCGCTTTGACCTCATGTGTCTTTCCGCAAGTGGTGTCGGTCGACTCTTGATGAACAAAATTTTTTGGCGTCGGATGAACAGTGTCCGGATGAACAGTACCCGAATGAACAGTGTCGTGGTGAACAGTGTTTTGATGAACAATATCGTGATGAACAGTACCGCGATGAACAGTGTTTCGGTGAACAGTGCTGAAGTGAACAGTATCGATCGACACGGGATGAACAGTGTCGATCGACGTCAGATGAACAGTATCACGATGAACAGTATCGATCGACACGGAATGAATAGTGTCGATCGATTTCGGATGAACAGTGTTCGGATGAACAGTGTTTTCGTGAACAGTATTCCGATGAATCGTACCGGGATGAACAGTAATCGGATGAATAGTAATCGGATGAATAGTACCTGGATGAACAGTACCCGCATGAATAGTACCACGATGAACAGTACCTCGGTGAACATTATCCATGTGAACAGTGTTCGCGTGAACAGTGTCGTTTGACGATTTGTGTACTCTGTCGATCACCGGTTCTTGCATGGTGTCGATCGATTCGTGATGGACGATGTCGATCGATTTGTGGTGTATGCTATCGATCGATGCTGCTTGGAGGGTGTCGATCGTTACATCCCTCGTAGACTTACGGATCGTGCATAAACCAGCAGGTTGCTTCTTTGAATAAGCTAAAAATCCTTTCTTCATTGTTGCTTCTGGTATGTACCTGAAACAGAAGAAAAAATTTTATGAGATTTTTGAACAATTATAAAACCTAAACAAAATCTAACTAAACAAGATCTAATGGCGATCGAAGCTCCCCGGCAACGGCGCCAAATTTGATATCACTCAAATTACCCTAAGGAGTGAATTACTCTCATCAAAAGAGGTCAAGTTCTAATACTTAGGGATCGAATCCACAAGGAGCTAAGGCACACACTAGATCTAATAATTATGATTAAGGTAGGCTAACAGTAAATAAATTATAAAGCAGTAAATGAATATGGTAAAGCAGTAAATAAAACAGTAAACAAGATGAACAATATAATTGTTCAGCTTGGCAAGGAGCTGTTTGATGGAAGGATGGTAGCTAGATCTAGGGCTTCTATTCAGGAATGGATATTATAATCTCTATAAATGCTTTAATAAGTTGCTTGCATGATACTATAGATCTCAGCCGCTTAACATATGTGAATGAATCACTGGTTAAAATATCTAGATCTCTGGCCACACCTTTCGCATGATGACACAGAAAAAGAGTCGGTCGATATCCTTTTGAGATATAGAGCGATACACCTTTCGCGGCGCCGATTGATTCACCTGTCGGGATATCGATCGACGGCTTCTAGATCTGCCTAGGCGCGAGCTGAATATGACCACAAGGTCTCAAGGAGGAACTGTCGTTCTTCTCAACGGGAGACAGGCATCGCTCAAATGGATAATTCAAGATAATCTAAGATCCTAGTGATCTATGTTCTAGTTAGCTAATCTAGAACAAGCATAGAGTTCAATCCATTTGATGAATATCACAACTTAGGAAGTATAGTTTGGGGCTAATCCCACAAACCTATCTGAACCTTAGATCTAACAGGTGGATCTATTCAGACATGAAGTTTGTCACAGAAATCATAGATAAATAAATAGAAATGCAATAGATAAATAAAACCAAAACCAAAAGAGTTCCAGGAGGACTCTCAAGGAGTTCCTCCCTTCTCTCCTAAGAGAAACAATGAAAATAAGATAGCGTAGAAAGCGTCTAAAGCGTAGCCGTCAACATGGCTTAGAATTAACATAAATAGGGTTTCTAGTCGTCAAGGGTATTTTGGTAACTTTGTGGTGACTCCTGGGCTTCAGTCGGTCATGAATTATACTCAGCCCACGTTCTGATGTCCCTGTCAATCGACATGCAGTGTGCTGTGTCGATCGACATACAATCCTCTTCTCGACAGCCTTCTCTCGCGAGGCAGACTGACCACTATTCAGTAAAACGGGCATAACTTCCGATCTAACCGTTGGATTGATCTCAAACCGGTGGCATTGGAAAGCTAACTCAAAGCTCTATCTTGTGTCAAAAGATTAGATAAATCAAACAGTGGACAGGTCTCCATTGAGAGCTAAACATCTGAAGCATCTGTGCAGTCCTGCACTGCGAAAGACTCCAAAAGGCACCAAAATCACCATATATCTCCAAATCGTCCCTGAACCTGTAAATACTCTAAATAGACTCCAATACATAATAAATAGTATATAAAACACTTATATACCATGGGTAAAAATGGGTGAAATCCATGGTATATCAAACACCTTTTCCAGCGGGTGAACCTCCCGATGTATCTTTGCTACCAGTTTCTCTTCCATGTCGTACTGATGAAAGGACAGTGTTTGGAGAAGGAGAATGTTGTCTTGTTGATCCTGGTGTGTTTTCAAAGACAACTTTCCGAGCAGGCCATGATATAAAAGAGTTTAAACAGTCGTCAAGGTATGCAAGATCCATCGTAGGCCTCCATAAATATGTTCCCTCGTGAAGCACAACATCCAGAAATACTTTAACAGCTTTAGGTCCGAGAGGAATGCCATTAACCAGTGCCTTTGGTTCTTGTGTCTGCCAACGCCCTTCACCGACAACTACACTATCATCAGACAAATCCAGTATTTTGCATTTGTTGAGAGAATTTGCTCTCGAACCCTGTCAAAAATATTCAGATATTAAACTCATCATAGACGAAATCTTGACCTTAATTACTATGTGAATGCAAGAGAAATAGTATTTACCAGTGGTGCAATGTCTTCTGATCCAAGGCCCATACCTAGTTCGACACATTTATTCTTCGGCCATGCAATGATTTGACCAACGGCTTCCTTAATTGTGCACATGTTACTCGCAGGTCTCCAGAGGAATGCTTCCGGTTTAGTAGCAGTTTCAACTAAGACATTTGCATCCTTAGGTCCTAGGCGACTGTCATTCACTATGTCATCTGGGTCAGAAGCAAGGATACGGCCCTCAGCAACGTTCCCATCTTCATCAGCCCAATCAATCAGAAGACATTTCTTTTGTAATCTCTTGTTCACACTCTGTCAAGTGGTCAAGAGTAAAAATCCTAGTGTAAAATAAATTAAAAAACCATTGATCTCATATATATATGACTTACTTTTGCAGCAGAGTTTTCCCCCACTTCATTGTCTTCTCTCTGTAACATAAATCCATTCCAAAGCTTAAAATTATTGCATAACTACTTATCTTTATGAATTCTACAAGATGTATCTAACCTGGCTTTTCACTTTCGCAAGTTCAGACCGTAACTCGTTTACCTTTTGCATAAGCTGAATTTGCTTCTCTTGCATCTCAGAGATAAACTTGTGGTTAACATTGAAGCAAGCTAATTTCGTCTTACTAATATTTCGCCCCATTGCTCTCATTCGAACAGGATTATCAGATCCTAAGACCTGGATGAGTGTATCTTCATCTACATTTTTAGCAGTCTGATTAGCACCATTAACTATTTCAGCTGCGTTTTGCTATAGAGAACATTAACAAAAAGATCAGGGAAATTATTATTTTGTTTTTATAGGATCAGAAAATGGGTTAAACTCACAATCTTCTCAGCGGCATTTGTGTTGACTGGTGTTCGATCTTTCCTTGTACGTGACTTCACCCAGACTTTAAGTCTTGACACTTCAGACGGGTCTTCAGAACTATTTTTCTATGGCAAAATAATATGTCAACAGACTTGTCTAATTAATATGTAGAATGCCAAAAAAATATGTAGTATGTTTAATTACCATCTCTTCTGCTAGTCTAACCATTCCCTTCCGACTACACGTGTGAGGAATCTGTTTGCGTCTCCTATCCTTGTCGCTATCACTCAGAACCTATCAAATGGTTGACAATATGGTAATCAAATGTGTAATCAAATGCATGTTTAGAGAACATTCTTAGGCCTTAGTTGAATTGCATACCTTGAATTCTTTGCTAGTTTTCAGTTTAACAAATTTGCGCCACTCAATAGGAGGAACATTCTTAGGCCTCAGCTCAATCCTCTGTTGGTTGATTGATTAATTTGTGTAACTAGGCATGACTTGGATGCTCTCCATAATCCTCCCATCTGCTTTAGAACTGAAACCCTTTGGTAGTCCTCATCAACCTCAAACCTTGCCTGCACTCACATAGTAAGCAAATAATTAAGCTTTATTCTGTGAAAGGCTAGATAGATACGTGTTCACATTATCAAGAAAATGTTACCTGGACTGATTTCCAGAGCACTGTCCTCACTTCTTCAGTGAGATGTTTCCAACTTTCTAAAGTAACAGGCACGTGCTCCCAAACCAATGGACTTAAATATGAAGACAACTTGACTGATCCAGGACCATATGCTTCTCCCATGAATGTGAAATCCACATGAACTCTGCTATTTGGATCTTTAGCTAGGTCTCTCATCATTGTTGGTCCACGCTTTCTCTTACGAGAACTTGAAGCTATTGGTTCCTCAGTATGTTCGATCTCACCTTGAGGCACATCAGCATCATGCTCTGCTTCTAGCACATCAGCAGCTTTCTCTTGTTCCAATACATGTTCCTCGGATTGCTCTTGTTCAGATTCATGTCCATCGGTATGCTCTTGTTGAGTTTCATGTTCCTTAGATTGATCTTGTTCCTCTACATGGGCTGGAGCTTGGTCTTGTTCCCCGACTTATTCCTCGTCTTGTTCCTCTACATGGGCTGGAGCTTGGTCTTGTTCCCGGCTTTTACAGTACACACGAACTCAACCTCGTCATCTTTTTTCTTCTTCTTGATTGTTGGTTTCCTTCCGCGTTTGCTGCCCTTTGGACGCCCCACCTCAATTTACCTGAAACAAAATATTAAAATTCATGAGTTCACTCTTTACATAAACAGAAACCATACAAGACACACCAACAAAGACACAAGGACCAAGCAAACAGACCACAAACCAACAACGACTCAATGACCAAGCAAACATGACACACACGAACAATAAGGATACATGTTACACATAAATGCCTTCAGCATAACTTCTGGCATTCTCAGCTTCATCAATCTCAGCAATCATGTCTATATTTGATGGCAATGGTCCAGTGTCTGCAGTTCCCTCTTGAGTCTCTTCCTTACTGTATCTTCTGGAAGGACCTCTCGTGACTATATACCAATTCGAAGACTCATCTTCCCTAGAGTAGAAGACTTGCTTCGCTTGAGATGCTAGTATGTACGGGTCACTTGTAAAGGAGGCTTGACTATGATTCATGTTAACTAGTGTAAAACCATCTTTAATCTTCACTCCATTACCCTTTACGGCCCATTGACACCGGAACAGAGGAACATAGACGATGTTATAGTCCACCAAAATGATGTCAGTTACTCTGCCGTAGTAGGAAACCAAATCAACGACCTGTGATGTATCTTTGACACTTGATCTACAAACTGCTGTTGCCTCGTAATAGACCCCACTGTTTTGACTCTTCCTATCAACATATATAGTGTGAAATCTCTGCCCATTAAGTATGAATCATGTATATGACCTTGCAGTACATCTTGGGCCATAAGCTATCCACTTAAGTGTTTCATCATGTGCTGTAGAATCAAGAGGCTCCTGATAAATTAAAAACAAGTCAAACACCAATACAGTAAATTAAGAACAAGAATCTTCAGTATAAATCAGTACCTGTTCTTTTAGCCAAATTGCAAAATTCTTTGTATGCATACTCCATAAGGTTGATGCATCTCGACGGCATCTTCCATCACTGTTTTGCAAATGTTGTAGATGTTCACTTCAATATTGAAAACAAAAAAATGTTAGTTACTGTCAACGAATTAATGAAAGAGTAAAATATTGTACTTACTCTACATAAGGTTTGACGAAAGCCATGTTTTGGATGATAGCAAGATGAGCAATCTTTTTTTCTGTTTCACTGAGAATAACTGAAGTGCCTCCGGATATTGGACGACCCTCTAAGACATAATTGTTCTTGAACTCCATGTTTCTATCTACTTTCTGTTGGACATTTGTAGTCTTCTTCAAAAATTCATTACAAAACCTGATACATTCCTCAGCTAGATAGCACTCAGCAATGCATCCCTCTGGTCTTGCAGGATTCCTTACAAAGTCTTTAAGGACTTTCATATACCTGAAACAAGTGACAAAATTCAGAGCAGATAGAAACTCAATTCAAAAGAAAGTTATTTGTTAAAATTAGTCATATCTATCATACCTTTCAAATGGGTACATCCATCTAAAATGTACTGGTCTACCAAGCCGGGCTTCTCTTCCAAGATGGACAGTCAAATGGAGCATAATATCAAAGAAGCTTGGAGGAAAGAATCTTTCGAACAAGCACAGAGTCTCAACAATCTCAGCTTCCATGACCAAAAGCTTCTCCTTATCAATCACTCTCTGACACAACAGATTGAAGAATGTGCATAACCTAAACACTGCAAGCCTCGGTTCTTTTTGTAACAAACCTTTCAGTGCAATGGGCAGAAGTTGCTGCATCAACACATGGTAGTCATGTGATTTCAACCCTGTGACTTTACACTCATCTAATGAGACACCTCTTGAGATGTTAGAACAATATCCATCTGGCCCTTTGAAGTCGAATAGACGCCTGCAAAAGATCTTCTTCTCTGCCTTGGACAACGACCACGGTGCTGGAGGAAGATATGTGCGTTTACCCTGAACTATAGGGTGCAACTCTGGCCTAATACCTAGCTCCTCGAGATCTTTACGAGCTGCAAGACCATCCTTTGATTTACCACAGTGCAACAAAGTTGACACTAAACTCGCAGCCACATTTCTCTCCACATGCATAACATCTAAGTTGTGCCTCACCGGAAGTTCATACTCAACCATAAACCAAAGACAAAAAAAAATTAATCAAAAGGCAGTTGGAATAGAAAACCATTTAAGGAAAAGAGATAAGTTTCTTACCTCCCAGTAAGGTAGCTTGAAGAAGATTGACCTCTTCTTCCATCTAGATAACTCATCTTCATCTACTTCTACTTATTCTTCTTCTTCTTCTTCCTCCTCTGATTCACTCGATAAAGCCTCACTATCAGAGCCTTTATTATCAGCACACTGAACCCTTTTTCTCTTTCTTGCAGATCCTTTGAAATTTCCAAAATCATTCTTGAAATTTCTAAGGTGTTGAGAAATGTCACGCCCAGTCTGTATTCTTCCTCTTCTTCCTTGTTCAGCTTTTGCCATCAAACCATCTTTTCTTTCCCCGGAAATGATGACCTTGTGGGAGATCCTTCCTATGGCACATGTACACATGTTTTCTGCTGAACTTTAGCCACATGCTATCTGCCTTTTTCTCACATAACGGACACCCCATTTTACCCTTTACTTTGCAGCCTTCAAGATTCCCGTAACCCGGAAAATTACTGATTGTCCAGAGCAGTGCTACCTTAAGAGTAAATGTTGATCGAGTCAGAGCATCGAATGTTAACTTCCCAATGCTCCACAGGCTTTTCAGATCCTCGATGAGGGGTTCTAAGTATACATTTATACTATTACCAGGCTGCTGTGGACCAAGAATCAACAATGAGAGCATGATGTTCTTCTTCTTCATGCATATGTCAAGTGGCAAGTTGTAGTTTTACCAGTAAAACAGGCCAGAAACTGTACATCGAGTTCTTCATGTTGAATGGATTGAATCCATCTGTTGAAAGTCCAAGCCTAATGTTCCTTGCTTCAGCTGCAAACGTTGGGTATTTAGCATCCATCTGATCCCATGTCACTGAATCAACAGGGTGACGAAGCTTACCATCACTGCTTTTGTTCATAGAGTGCCACCATAAATGCTTAGCCATTTCCTCCGAACGGAATATTCTCTTCAGTCTAGGAATTATAGGAAAATAACGTAATACCTTCTGTGGGACGCCCCTCTTCTTCTCACCAGTATGCATATTTGTCTTCCATCTCGAAGCCTTACACTTTGGACACTTCTCAAGCTTCTCGAACCTCTTTCTGAACAGACAGCAGTCATTAATACATGCATGAATCTTCTCATAACCCATGTCGAAGGATTTCAAGAATTTCTTCACGTCATACAGTGATGTGTGAAGCACATTTTCCTCTGGTAACATCTCCGGCAATGTCTCTAGCAGATCATTGAAGCTCTTGTCAGACCACCCATTCTGACTCTTTAGTCGAAATAATGAAACAATTGCAGAGAGCTTACTATGGTTGACACAGCTCGGATACAGGGGTGTTTCAGCCTCAGCTAACTTTGCCAAAAACTCATCATCTTTCTTGTCGTCTCCCTCTGCAGCTTCAGATAAATCCCCCGTCTCAGCTAACTCTTCATCAAAAAGCTCAGCAGCTCTGTACAGCCCAAAGATCTCATCATTCCATTCAGTTGCTCTACTTTCACCTGCAACCTCTGAGTTCACTTCTCCATGTAGATACCAATCACTCCGCATCTTATAACCCTCCTCCATTCCCCTGGTAACTAGATGGTGAACTACAACACTTGCTGAATGATGATCAATGTTACGGCAGTCTATGCACGAGCATATAATCATATCAATCCCTCCCATAGCTGAAGCCACATCCCGGACAAACTGTGAAGCCCCTCTCTCATATCCAGGATCAACTCTTCCATTAACAATCAAAATGAAAACAAAAGAAACATGTTAGTGAGATGCACCAAATGAAAACTAAAATATATATGCTTAAGATCAGTACCTGCTTAGATGTACCCAAGCTTTGTCCATTGTACTGTGTTCGAACCTAAGTTGAAAGCTTTTTGTAACATAAATGTGATGTCAAATTGTCCTCAGAGCATATAACGATACATAAAATATCAAAAATCATCAAAATAATTCAGAGCATATAACAATACCAAACAAGAACTCAAAGCAACCAAGAACTCAAAGCAGATAAGAACTCAAAGCAAATAAGAATTCAAAGCAAATAAGAACTCAAAGTAACCAAGAACTCAAAAAGTAAAATAATAAATTAGAGATTATGTTAATCGATTTCAACTCAAAATTAGGACTTCCAATACCTTCGAGATGTACAACCAGAGCTGAATCGAAGAACTGTGGCGGCTGGGAGAAGCGGCGAGGATGGTTTGAGAGGATGGAGATTGGTTTCGAGATGGGAAATGAGGCGGATTTCGTTTAGGGTTTTCGAGATGGAGGTTGATAGAGATTGGTTCCCGAGCTAATTGGTTTCCAGATTTCTTTTTCGAGAGAGAATCAATGGGAATTTCATTTAGGGTTCAATAGAGAAAGAGGGAAAAATGAGAGAGATGAGAGGGAACCCCGATGAGAGTGAGGGAAAAGCTAATTTTCACTAAGTGTTTCGCGGAAAAGCTAATTTTAGGTTCCCACTTACTAAAACTCTATCATAGCATTTATCTAATGCTGTTCTATAATTAAAAAATATTACCCTCATCAACGACAGCAGTTCGGTAAAACGAGTTATAACAATGTGCTATGAATAGCAACTTTTTGTAGTGTATGGAGATAGAAATACAAAAAAAATTCACGCTTTTACAAAACAAAGACGGACTCAGAATAAGATTATTGGTTTGTATAATGAAGCTGGGGATTGGGTAAACTCAGAATCTGAGGTGGAGGGAGTTGCTATTAAATATTTTCAGGACTTTTTTAAGTCATCATCACCAGCAGAGTTTGATGATTTTCTCGAAGAAATTCCCACTTTGGTCACAGAGGACCAAAATGTTATGCTTCTGGATCGGGCATCAGAAGAAGAAGTGAGGAAAGCTTTAGTTATGATGCATCCAGAGAAAACTCCGGGACCAGATGGGATGACTGCACTGTTCTACCAACAGTCTTGGTCGATTATTAAGGATGATATCGTTAACATGGTTAATAATTTTATTACTTCTGGGGTTTTTGATGACATGATTAATTTAACAAATATCTATCTTATCCCCAAAACGGTCAGACCTAAATGACAGAGCTAAGACCAATTAGCCTATGTACGGTTGGGTATAAGATAATTTTAAAAGTGTTATGTCAAAGACTTAAAGGTTTACTACCAAAGTTGATTTCAGAAACACAGCCATCTTTCGTCTCTGGGAGATTAATTTCTGATAATATCCTTATTGCTCAGAAAAAGTTCCATGGGTTAAGGACTAACAATTCGTGAAAAAATTATGCCCATAAAAACAGATATGAGAAAAGCATATGATAGAGTTGAATGGTTCTTCTTACAGCGGTTACTGTTAAAAATGGGATTCTCAGGGGATTGGGTGACCCTAATGATGCAATATATATCATTGGTCAGTTATAAGGTTCTATTAAATGGGCAACCCAAAGGTTTGATTGTTCCGAACGTGGTCTAAGACAGGGAGATCCCTTATCTCCTTATCTCTTTATTTTATGTACATAGGCTCTAATTGCTAATATCAAGAAGGAAGAGAGGGAAAAACGGTTACTGGTTTGAAAATAGTGCGGGGAAGCCCAGCGATTTCACACTTATTGTTCGCAGATGATAGTTTATTTTTCTGTAAGGCTACGGTGGAAGAGTGTAATGTTATTATGAAACTGCTTCGGAATTATGAGGTGGCTTCGGGTCAACAAATAAACTTTTCCAAATCTTCAATCCAATTTGGTCATAAGGTCCCTGATGAAATGCGGCATCAGCTCCAAAACCAATTAGGAATTACTAATTTGGGAGGAATTGGTAATTATTTGGGCATCCCTGAATGTTTTGGTGGATCCAAAATCCAAGTTTTTGGTTTTTTAAGTGAGAGTGTGAATTCTAAAGTTAATATCTGGACAGTTCGATTTCTCACGAGAGGAGGTAAAGAAGTTCTGATTAAATCAGTATCATCTTCAATGCAAAATCATGTTATGTCATGTTTCCGACTTCCAAAAGGGATAACTAAGAAAATTACAAGCACATCGGCACATTTTTGGTGGGGAGGGGGAAGAAATAAAAAAGGGATTTATTGGTTTTTATGGGATAAAGTGTGCAAACATAAAGAGGATGGAGGTTTAAGTTTCAGGAATCTTCAGGATTTTAATACAGCATTGTTGACGAAACAATTATGGCGGTTAATAGATAACTCAACCTGTCTTTTTCGAGGGTATTTAAAGGCAGGTATTTTAAGAATTCAGATCCTATGGATCAACACAAATCTTACTCATCTTCTTTTGGATGGAGGAGCATTTGTTCAACTAGAACTCTGGTTAAAAAAGGCTAATCAAAAGAGTAGGAACATGACAAACTATATTCGTATGGAATGATCCATGGATCCCTGCTCCTCGCCCGAGGTTAATTAGCACTACCAAAACACAATCATCAATTCTTAAATCCTTCTCTCAAGGTTGAACATTTAATAAATCAGGATACATTCTCGTGGAATGTGGATTTGCTTAATGATTATTTCCAGCCAGAAGATGTAAAAATTATTAGAGGTCTGGCGATTAGTAGATATAAAACGACCAGACTCATATGGTTGGAGTCTCACGGAATCAGGTAAATACTCTGTTGAATCGGGATACAAAACGGAGACTTTATTCCCCGATAATGATACCCGACTGGTTGTTTATGGTCCAGATATAAAACCATTATATGCGTACTTATGGAAATTGAAGTGCAATCCGAAATTGAAACATTTTGTTTGGTAAATTATGTCTGGAACTCTTCCAATTTCGAAGAATTTGAAGTCTAGGGGTATGGATTGTGATTTAAGATGTAGCTTATGTGGTGCAGATAAGGAAACTGTAAATCATGTTCTCTTTGAATACCCACCAGCCTTACAGGTATGGGCTCTCTCAATGATCCCATCCCCTCCAGGAATTTTTCCTTCATTATCTACGTTTACAAATATGGATTTTCTCTTCTGGAGACTTCCCAAAGATTATGATTTTGGTTATTTCCCATGGATTCTTTGGTACATTTGAAAAAATAGAAATGATAAATTATTCAGGAATAAAAATGGAGATCCTCAGGAAATTTTGCGTACAGCGGTAATAGAAGGAACGTTTTGGTCTGAGGTACAAGCCTCGGTGAACCTACAACAACAATCTATTAGTCCGCCCATTGGTATACAGAATCTAGGCCACACTAGAATTTTCTATATTGATGGGGCGTGGCGGGAGGGTGATAAATGGACGGGTCAGGGTTAGTTCTGTAGAACCAGAGACTCGACTGAGCAGATGTTAGGTGCGATGAATCTCCGAAGAAGCTTGTCACCTTTACTTGCCGAACGTGAAGCGTTAATTTGGGTTATGGGGTGTATGAAGACCTTGCCGTTCTCAGATGTAGTGTTTGCAACAGACTGTTCTCAGTTGGTGAAGATGGTGTCGACACCTGGAGAGTGGCCAGCATTTACTACGCACTTGGAGGAATTTCGACGCAGTAAGACTTTCTTCCCTATATTCTCGATCGTACAAATTCCAAGAGCACAAAACACTATGGCAGACAAGCTTGCACGAGGTGCGAGGAGTTCTCCTTCAGCTATGGTTTCTGTCGATTCTTCTTCTTCGGTTTGGCTCGCCGATCCGGTCGGGAATTTCTCGTAGTTTAGAGTATTGTTGTCAAAAAAAAAGGGATGAATATGTCATAAATGATCCATACAATAAAGCAAACATTTAAAAAAAAAAAATCCCATGATTTTTGTTTAAGGTGTCCACGTCAGACTCAAAAATCAACCAGTAAAAAATTGACATGTCAGCTCCACTTTCAAGTAATCCCATGATTTTTGTCCACGTCATCCACTCTCGACCCGTTCTACTTCTTCTTCCTTCTCATCCGAGAAAATCAATCATAAATCACTATGTTATCTTCTCCGCCGATTCACCTGCGTAGCTTTCACAATGGTTCTCCACGTCTTTCAAAGCGATCTAAGGACAAGATCTATTGAATCCTGCTATTTTTTTTTCTCAATCAAAAGTCCAGTCGACGCTTCCAAATTTAAAACCACATATCTTTTGTTGAATCAATTCATCTCCAAAACGCTACCATGGCTTTCAAAACCGCGGCTGCTAAAGAATCATCACTCTGCACAGATCTGCCGCCATCGTCATCGAGTTCTTCTGCTACGCTGGCAACAGGTGAGAGAGACTACGAATCGATTCTGGGGCTTTCCAAATTAAAAATGAAATTGAATTTGATATAGTTGTTTGTGTGTATATAGTATACAGTACAATCGAGCAGTATACCTAGAGGAAAGCTTTGTGAAAGTGAAGAAATAAGGTCTTCCCATGTTGCTTACTCTAGAGAAATCCGTCAAATCTTTCTTATCCAATCTTACTTCACAGATCTCCGGTAATTAAAAAAATATTCTTTTTTTTTGTCTATGAGTCTTATAGAGAGACTGATCATATACTGTTGTGTGATGTTTATAAAGAGTGGCTTGAAGCTGGGAAGTTGCAGAGAGTAGTGTTGGTGATAATGAGCGAAGCTACTGGTGAAGTCTTGGAGAGGTGGAACTTCCGTATTGACACTAGGCCTGGGCAATAAGTCCGGATCTGAAAATCCAAACCGAACCCGGTCTGACAAAACCGGTCCGGGTAGGTTCTGGATCCTACAAATAAACCGACTGGATCACGTTTTCTTGGTACAATGAATGTTGGTTCGGGTCGGGTAAAACCCGAGATCCAATTGGTTCCACCCGAAACCCGAAATCCATTAACCCTACCCCTAATCCCTTTCCATTTTCATTTCGATTACACAACCTAATACCGAAATTCTCTGTGAAATCCTCTCTATAACCTTTCCGAAATCTCATCATCCCTTAATCTTGTTTCCTATATCTTTTCCTTAACCCCGTAATTAAATATCTTCACTGATTCCCATCGTCGATTGAGATTTGAAACCCTATATACTATTTCCTATATAAATCTCTATGTGGTTCCTCAAAACTTATAAACCAAACTGTCTCCTAAATCAGCAAATACTCAATCGGATGTATTCAGTTTTCTTATGTTGAGGGTTTTGGGTTAAGTCTCGTGATTTTGATTAATCTTAATGCATGTTTTTTTTATTACTCTTAAGACTCGATAAATCTAACTTCTGTTTTTCTTTAAAGATTGTTCATCGTTGTTTCTTATCTTCACTTTGGTTGAAAGTTCTTAAGCTGCCACAAATCGTTTTTAGAAGCTTATGCTATTAGAGTAGAAGAATATAATTTGTATCTGGTTTATGTGAACCAACGGTTTGTGTGTAAACCGAGTGTACCGGAGTAAACCGGGTCGTTGTAATTATATAAAATAGAGTATCTCGGTAACAGAATGAATAATAGAAACATTTTTCACTTTCTCGTCTTCTTCGATTCCTCTAACATGGTATCAGAGCGCTGAGCTCGAAACTCAGTTCTCGATCTTCATCTTCCGCATTCATTGACCTCAAATCGATTGGATCTACTCCGATTGATTACTTTCTTCTCACTTGAATCTAATCATTCCATTAGATCAAGTTTCTTTGCGTTCGATATGGTTACTCTTCGCCGTTCGACTCGCCGTGGAGCTCGTGTATCCACTCCGGTGACGATGGCGACCAATCCAGCTCGACGAACAGCTCAACGATCTATTCCGACGTCGTCTGTTCCTGATTCATCTATTCCGGTGGATCCTGCTCCGATCTATACATCGTTAGTTCCGATGACGTTTCCGACGATTCCAACGGTTACATCTATTCCGATGACCAATTTACAAGTTCCTGGATTATCTTCTACAGAGTCATTCAACTTCGACGGGATCCAGTACTCGCCATATTACTTGACGAATGGTGACAATCCTGGAGCTTCGATCATCTCTGAGACGCTTGACTGTACAAACTACAATACCTGGAATCTCGCCATAACTATTGCATTGGATGCCAAGAACAAACTTTCTTTTGTTGATGGATCTCTACCTAGACCACCTGAGACTCATCCACACTATAGAATATGGTCAAGATGCAATAGTATGGTCAAATCTTGGTTGTTAAACTCTGTTACTAAGCAGATTTATGGGAGTATACTTCGTTTCAATGATGCTTCGGAGATCTGGAAGGACTTAATGACGAGGTTCAGGATCACAAACCTTCCAAGATCATATCATCTCACGCAACAAATCTGGTATCTTCAACAAGGCTCAATGGATCTCTCTGCATATTACACCCAACTAAAGATTCTTTGGGATGAGCTTGATGGAGCGGATTATGTTAAGACGTGTCAGAACTGTGACTGCTGCAAGGCTACTCACACCAAGATGGAGCATACGAAGATCATCAAGTTTCTTGCGGGTCTCAACGAGTCATATTCAAATGCTCGTAGTCAGATCATCATGAAGAAACACATCCCAGATCTTGCTGAAGTATACAACTTGCTAGACCAAGATTACAGTCAGCGAAGCATCATGCCAGTTACAAATGCTTCTGCTTACAATGTAGCTGATGTTCCTGCTACTTCTCAGGCTTCGATCAATGCTATGCATCAAGCCTCTCACCACAATCAGAGACAAGCGAGACCATTGTGTTCTCATTGTGGATATTCTGGTCACACCGTGGACAAATGCTGCAAAGTTCATGGCTATCCTCCTGGATTCAAATCCAAGCGAACAGAGGAACAAATCTCTGAAGCAAAACCCTTGGTAGCTAACATGTCCGTGAATGAAAATCATACTAATGATTTGAATTCTACAGGTTTCATGAATAGTCTAACCAAGGACCAGATTCAAGGAGTAATCGAGTACTTCAATGCTCAGATGCAAATCTCTAATCCAGTACCTGATATTCCTTCAACTTCGGGTGGAACCATAGAACCATAACCGCATTGCCCGGTATGGCCTTCTCTTCTAAGACCCTATATTTTGCTGGAATATTGAGAAAAACAGGTCAAGTTCTGTCTTCAGAATCATGGATTATAGATAGTGGAGCAACTCACCATGTGTGTCATGATAAGAGTTTATTCTCAACTCTATCTAACACTGTGAATAAGTCAGTAAGCTTACCGACTGGTTTAGGAATACAGATCATTGGCATTGGACAGGTGTATTAAATGAGTCCATGACTCTAAACAATGTTCTGTATATCCCTGACTTCCGGATGAATCTTCTCAGTGTCAGCCAGTTGACTAAAGATCTTGGCTACAGAGTTGCGTTTGATGGTGATTCTTGTGTGATTCAGGATCATACCAAGGGGTTGACCATTGGTCAGGGTGAAGAAATATTGAACCTGTATGTCCTCGACAGAGCTTCACTTGGAGCTTCTACTCCTATTCAGTCTCACTTCTATACAAACATTGTTGTAGACGCAACTCTTTGGCATCACAGATTAGGCCATCCTTCAATAAAAAAGCTTGATTGTATAGCGAATGTATTAGGATTATCTCAAAGAAATAAAATGCCTTCTCATTGTGCAATCTGTCCTCTTTCCAAACAGAAACACTTTCCCTTTATATCACATAACAACATGTGTACTGAAGCTTTTGAACTACTCCATATAGACACATGGGGACCGTTCTCAGTGCCATCAGTTGAAGGATACAAGTATTTTCTGACAATTGTTGACGATCATACAAGAGTAACATGGGTTTATCTCTTGCGTACCAAAGATGAAGTCCTTAGAGTATTTCCTGAGTTAATTACGATGGTAGAAACTCAGTACAAAGCTAAGGTCAGAGGAGTACGTTCAGATAACGCGAAGGAACTGATGTTTACTGAGCTTTATAATGCAAAAGGAATCAGATCTTTTCATTCCTGTCCGGAGACTCCTCAACAGAACTCAGTGGTGGAAAGAAAACATCAACATATCTTAAATGTTGCTAGAGCTTTGATGTTTCAAGCGAAGCTTTCTCTGCAGTTTTGGTCAGACTGTGTGCTTACTGCAGTCTTCCTGATAAATCAACTGCCTTCTCCACTACTTCAAGACAAATCTCCGTATCAGTTGCTTCACAAGAAGAAACCTGATTATTCAGAGATAAGAGTCTTCGGTTGCTTATGTTATGTGTCAACTTCATCGAAGAACAGACATAAGTTTCAACCTCGATCAAGACCATCTCTCTTCTTGGGTTATCCAGCTGGGTTTAAAGGGTATAAGGTCATTGATCTTGATACTAATGTCATCTCTGTATCAAGAAACATCGTCTTTCATGAGGATATTTTTCCATTCATCTGCCCTGAAGCGGATCTTCATCATGACCTCTATCCAAATACTGAACATGTAGTTGTGGATAAGACTCATACAGTTTCTGAGAGTGTTCCCGTTTCTGTTAACACAGAACATACGGTTGAGAACGAGGAATCTGTAGTTGATAGTCAAATCCCTACAGTTTTAAAGAAGACAAATAAACGTTCTTCTAAACAACCAGCTTACCTAGAAGACTACTACTGCAACATGACTGCAACTGACATCCCCTATCCTCTTGCGGCTCATTTGTCTTATGAGAAGTTGACAGAGTGTTATAAAGCTTACGTCTGTGCAGTTACTAAACACGTTGAACCCACTTCATTCAATCAGGCAAAGAAATTTGATGAGTGGATCAAAGCCATGAATGAAGAGTTAATAGCCTTAGAGAGTACATATACATGGGAAGTTTGCTCTCTACCGGATGGAAAAAGGGCTATAGGATGCAAATGGGTTTACAAGGTCAAGTTAAACGCCGATGGGACTTTGGAACGCTACAAGGCTCGGCTAGTCGCAAACGGTTATACACAGCAGGAGGGGATAGACTTCGTTGACACGTTTTCTCCTGTTGCTAAAATGACCACAGTCAAGACCTTGTTAGCCGTCTCTGCTGCAAAGAGATGGAGTCTCACTCAGCTTGACATCTCCAACGCTTTCCTAAATGGAGATTTAACGGAGGAAATCTATATGTCAATACCGCCTGGTTATACTCCAAAGGAAGGTGCTACTCTGCCACCAAATCCGGTTTGCAGATTGAAAAAGTCACTATATGGTCTAAAGCAAGCTTCTAGACAGTGGTTCCTCAAGTTCAGTGCTACTTTGATCTCACTTGGCTTCAAACCGTCTCACTCTGATCACACTCTGTTCATCAGTAACGTGAAGGGCAGATATGTGGCGGTTCTCGTATACGTTGATGACATAGGCATTGCTAGCAACAATGATGAAGCGGTGGACCAACTCAAGGAAAACTTGAAGAAGAGTTTTAAGCTCAGAGATCTTGACCTCTTCGATACTTCCTTGGTCTTGAGATTGCGAGAGCACAACAAGGAATCTCAGTTTCTCAGCGCAAGTACATCCTCGAGTTGCTTGATGAAACTGGTCTTCTTGCTTGCAAACCTTCTTCGATACCAATGGATCCAAGCATTAAGCTCTGTACTGAGAATGGCGAGCCTCTTCTTGATGATCCGGGTTTATATAGGAGATTGGTTGGGAAGATGATGTATTTGACTATAACGCGTCCAGATATAACCTTTGCGGTGAACAAGTTATGTCAATTCACATCTGCTCCAACACAATCTCATTTGAAGGCTGCTTATAAGGTACTTCACTACCTGAAAGGAACCATTGGGAAGGGCTTATTCTACAGTTCTGAATCTGATTTGATACTTAAAGCCTTCACTGATGCTGACTGGGGATCTTGCAAAGATACCAGACGATCTACTTCAAGATTCTGCCTCTTTCTTGGACTATCTTTGATCGTTTGGAAGTCCAAGAAACAGACGACAGTCTCACATTCTTCTGTAGAATCCGAATATCGAGCTATGGAAGTTGCAGTTCGTGAGATAGTTTGGATTGTCAACCTACTTCGAGAGTTCACTGTCGATCAGAAACAACCTGTGGCCTTCTTTTGTGACTCTACTGCAGCAATACACATTGCTAACAATGCTGTCTTTCATGAGAGAACCAAATGCTTGGAGATTGATTGTCACATAGTTCGGGAGAAGATTTTACAGGGTTTGATCAAGACATTACATGTACGTACAGCTAATCAGCTTGCTGACGTTTTCACGAAGCCATTATATCCTGCTAGTTTTCATTCACTCATAAGCAAGATGGCTTTCTCTTCGATCTACATGCCACCTTGAGGAGGGGTATTAGAGTAGAAGAATATAATTTGTATATGGTTTATGTGAACCAACGGTTTGTGTGTAAACCGAGTGTACCGGAATAAACCGGGTCGTTGTAATTATATAAAACAGAGCATCTCTGTAACAGAATGAATAACATAATCATTTTTCACTTTCTCGTCTTCTTCGATTCCTCTAACATATGCTGTTGACTTTGGTTAATTTGTAATCATGTCTTATGACCGACCGTTTTTGTTTTATAATTCATTTACTTACATTGAAAGCTTCTGCTATATGATTATTTAGTTTGGTAAATTGAGTGTGATGCTTGAGATGAGTTTAATATTATTGAACTGAAGCTTGATGAATAAATCTTTTATGATGATTGTAGAATTAAACATATTTTATAATTGTAAGATTATGTGTAGTGAGTCATCAAGCGTTGATCATAGGGCTGGGCATAATATTCATACCCGAAGTATTTACCCGAACCGACCCGAAAAATAGGATGCTCGATCCGGTCGGATCCTGCCTAAATATCTGAATGGGATAATTTTCTAAAAATCCGAAAAACTGAAACCGAATCCGACCCGTACCGAAAACCGAATGAGTATCCGAACATATCCAAATATATAGCTATATATATAAAATATCACTTTAAATTATATTTAATAATAGTATTAATACCTAAAATTAAAATTTTAAATCAAACGTATTAGGTATTTTAGGTATTTATAGATAAAAAGATGTTTTGGATAAAAATGCTCAAATAAAATTATATATATGGTTATTTTCGGATTAAAATAACCAATTTGAACTATACAAATTGTGTATTTTCAGGTTTTTAAGTTATTTTGGATAAATTTAGTTTGGATATAAAATATTCGAGTCGAATCAGATAGTTTGGTTACTTCGGATATACACGAACTCACCCGGATCCGGGAAGATCCGACTCGAATCCGACCCGGTTTTTTGTAATATCTGAATGGGTCCATTTTTCAAAATCCAAAAAATCCGGTACCCGAATGGATAGTATCCATACCCGAATGCCAAGGCCTAGTTGATCATATATGTGTTGATATCGAGTCAGTTGGTTGTGATGTGTCTGATTATCATCCTTCTTGAGTGAGACTCTGATATATATTGATCATATAATACTGTCTCTTGCAGATGGCATCTCATTTAATATATTTAAACAATATAAATCGGGGGAATTTTCAAAAATACCACTTTGAAGGTACCATTATTCATCTTTACCACCACTAAGTACACATTTTCAAAAATACCTTATTTATTAAAATGTTAAAGACCCTTATATCTTTGTTTTTATATGATTTTCAAAATTTTAATCCAAAATTCTAAATCCTAAACCCCCAATTCTAAACCCTAAACCCTAAATCTTCAACTCTAAACCCTAAACCCTAAACTATATACCCTAAATTCAATATCCTAAACCCTAAACCCTGAAACCTCAACTATAACCCTAAATCCTCAACTCTAAACCTTAAACTTTATACCCTAAACCCTAAAACATCAAATTTAAACCCTAAAACATAAAATCTAAACCCTAAATCCTAAACGTTCAAATCTAAACCCTTCATTAAAAGTAATGGTAAAAGTGGTTAGTGTAAACATGAAAGTGGTACTATGAAAATGGTATTTTTGGCAATTTCTCTATAAATCGATAGAAAAGTCTATCTATAATTATAATTTAAATATATACATATATATATAATATATAATATTCTTAGATATAATTTAATATTTAACTAAATCAAATCTATATTAAATACTGGTGAGAAAAAAAATGAAATATATAATATTAAAAAATTTTTTAAATATAAGTTAAATTAAAAAAAAAATTCGTTCTGCACATGGTGCAGGAAAATACCAAGTAATTATAAGAAAAAATCAGTGAAACTTCATAGATAATTCATTTATTTCCATGACCCAAAGTGTAATATACCGAGTTGTGATATACGAAAAGGCTTAAAATAATTGATTTGGCTACCTATGTCACCAAAGTTGTTTTACTTTTTCCGTCACACATCCGTTAAAAACTCCTGTGTTAAGCGTGCTTGGACTAGAATAGTGAAAGGAATTGGTGACCTATCGAAAAATGATTTGCGGATACCGTGCGACATGAGGTCAAAGCACGGTAAAAAGGTCATGTGGTGATTCTAGGGCCAGTAAACAATGCTTTCGGGCTTTGGAATAATTAACGACCGACCGTCGGATGGGATGGGACCCACTAGCCGAGAGAGCAGGCGTGAGTGGCCCATTAACCGTGGGCGTCGATCATTAACTTTTTGAGAAAATATTACTTATTCATTGTTAACGGAAATGTGGCGAAAGCATCCACTTTTGCTTTTGCCTATAACACGGCTACAGTTGGGTAAAAGAAGGTAGACATAAACGCCCCCATAAGTGAGATTTCAAAGCTATCAAACCATCAACCCCACAAAGCTTTAATCATTTTACAATTTCTTAAGTATGCTTTCTCTATTTTAGACTTTTCAATCTTTACCATATTTCTGGGTTTTTGTTTCTTTTTCAGTCATTCACGGCTTAGAAACTGGTTCTGCAAAACCATCCCTCCACTGGTTCTGTTATGGAAGCAGCTCAAAGGCAGGTTCGTTCTGTAGCATTATATACTATAATTCATCTTGAAAACTGGTTTCTAAAAACAAAATTAACCGGTCTCTCGATGTTTGATATGATGTTTTAAAATTATATATATATTATAATTAACCGGTCTAAAACAAAATTAACCGGTCTCTCAGTGTTATAGCAAATCTTTATGAACAGTCTAGAGCCATTTGGGAATTCGATTGAAAGTGAACGGTGACGTTCATGATGCATTGTGGCTAGGGATAAAATGTCTGCGCATGAGCCAAGCCAACTCCTAGGATACAGTCTCGAGCTTTCTATTGGCTAAGATTCTTAGCTTCACATGTCGCTTAGCCTCATCAGTGATCTCATAGCCTCTCACGCTTATATTACTGGAGACAACAATGAGAAAAATAAATTAAGTTTTTACATTTGACATTTAGACAAAAAAATTAAGTTTTAACATTTTCAATAACCTTCTACACTAAATTATATGTTTAAAGATATTGTCTCTTATCAACTATAAAGTATTATAGTAACACTGCTTTATAATTATCATACTAAGGGATACGTACCTAACATAAATTCCACGACATTCTCAAATTTAAGTCTTCAAGAACGATGGCAAAGATACGAGCTTACAGATACATGAATGTAAGATCTGATTAAATTTTTATAATTTCTGTTTGATGGTCATTTAGCCAAAAATAAAATCAACAAAACAACAATAAGTCATGATAAATAGATAAAGTACAATATTATTTATATGTCATATTAATTCAACATAACTAAATAATTAATTTCATATAATTAACAATACATTTATTGTGAGAACAACGTCTAGAATATATATTTTTTGAACATTCTAAAAGAAACGTAACAAACGAAAAAAAAACAAATAAGAGCAATATAACAAAAAAAAATATGTTCATGAAATATATATTATATTTTTTATGATAATTTATGTTATGTTATATATTATTAAATTTTGTTTTACTCAATTCAATATTGTAGTATTAAACATATTCAAAATGGTTTCAGTCTTAAATAGACATTCAACAATATTTTTAAATTCATGATTTAAATTTAACTGTTATTAAAAACTTTTTTCTCATACAATTATTTATAACATAATTTTGTTTTTTTATTCAAGCCAGTAAACAAACAACATAATAATTCCAAATTGACTATTCAACTTTTTAAAAAGATGTTAGGTCAAATGCAACTTTTTAAAAATATTTAGTGTTCATATAAAAAGAAAATAAACAAACAACAATATACTGTATGTCTATTAAACATCAAACATTTTCCGCGCATCACGCGGAATTCGGATCTAGTTAGAAATAATAAATGGTAGATAACAGGTATTCTTATTAGTCGATTAAGTTAATATGTTGGTCACTTTTTCATTACCTAAATTACCTTTAATGAATTTTAGTTTTTAAAGCAAATTGATGGCATAAAAAGTAATATGGCAAGAAAAATCAAGGGCAAATCCATAAAAAGATCTTGATTTAATTATATTGTGTTCTAATCCTAGTGTTCTTGTCTTAGAACAGATCGAACTAAAGAGAGAGAGAGAGAGAGCCGTATGGCTTAGAGATGAATGAATTGTTATATTATTCCATGAGTAATGAGTTCCTTATATAGGATTACATAGCTTGGAGACAAAGTCTAATAACTTGGAGTAGGGAACAAGTAAATCTAGAACATTCCATAATAGACATCACACAATATTCATAACACTTCCCCTTGATGTCCATTATGCGTGTAAGATGCTATCTCGTTTAAAACCGAGATTGTAATGCCATAACCGTCTAGAGTTTGTAATGCTTTTGGAATACTGCCTCGTTAAAACCTTTCCATGGTAAACCCAAAAACCCAATGTGGTAAAAACGGGAAGCCATGGATAGGAAAAAGAGTACAGCCGCATTACTCCCCCTGAAGTGAACATCACTGAAGGCTTCTCAGTGATCGCATACCAATCTGCTGCATAAGCTTCCAGAGCGTGCATGTTGGTAATGCCTTAGTGAAGAGGTCGGCTGAGTTCTCGCTTGATCTGACTTGGAGTACCTTGACCTCTCCTTCCTTATGTAGATCATGGGTGAAGAAGAACTTGGGGAGAACGTGCTTAGTCTTGTCACCCTTGATGTATCCATCCTTGAGCTGAGCTATGCAGGCCGCATTGTCTTCATAAAGAATGGTCGGCCCATCCTTACCATCCGTGATCCCACATGCTGTCCGAATGTGATTTGTCATGAGTTTCAACCAGACACACTCCCTACTTGCTTTATGGATCGCCAATATCTCCGAGTGATTGGATGATGTGGCTGATATAGTCTGCTTGACTGATCTCCATGAAATGGCCGTGCCTCCATATGTGAAAACATAGCCGGTTTGGGACTTAGCACTGTGTGGGTCGGATTGGTAACCTGCATCAGCAAAACCAACCAAATCTCTTTGTTTTGGTTAGCATAAAACAATCCTACATCCTTAGTTCCTTGTAGGTATCTTAGGATGTGTTTGATCCCATTCCAATGCCTCATGGTCGGACATGAACTGAATCTGGACAATAGGCTCACAGCAAAACATATGTCCGGCCTAGTATGTGTAGTCAAGTACATCAAGGCGCCAATGGCACTAAGGTAAGGGTACTCTGGACCAAGTACCTCTTCATCCTCGGCCTTGGGTCTAAACGGATCAGTGTCTAGACCAAGGGATCTCACAACCATGGGACTACTAAGTGGATGACACTTATCCATATTGAACCTTTTAAGAACCTTTTTTGTATAGGTCTTTTGGTGCACAAGGATTCCATCCTTAAGATGTTCAATCTGTAGTCCCAGACAAAACTTAGTCTTTCCCAAATCTTTCCTCTCAAATTCTTTCTTGAGATACTCAACTGTTTGGGAAATCTCTTTGGTCGTTCCAAGTATGTTTAGGTCATCAACATACACGGCTATGATCACATAGCCTTGGCCGGATTTCTTAATGAATATACATGGGCTTACTTAATCATTCTTGTAGCCTTCTTTCAGTAAGTACTCACTCAATCTGTTGTACCACATTCAACCAGATTGTTTCAATCCATACAAAGCTTTGTTTAGCTTAATGCAATGTTGTTCTCGAGAACCTTTAGCATTCTTAGGTATTTCAATACCTTCTGGTACTTTCATGTATATGTCATTGTCCAGTGGTCCATAAAGATATGCGGTTACTACATCCATTAACCGTAAATCAAGATTTTCTCTTACGGCCAGACTTATAAGGAATCTGAATGTTGTTGCATCCACCACGGGAGAATAAGTCTCCTCATAATCGATTTCTGGTCTCTGTGAGAATCCTTGTGCAATAACTCGGGCTTTATACCTCACGACTTCACCATTCTCATTTCTCTTTCTCACAAAGACCCATTTGTATTCCACTGGTTTTAGATTATGTGGTGTTAGGAGTATTGATCCAAAAAACACCTCTCTTCTTGAAAGAGTTTAACTCCACGTTTATGGCTTATTTCCACTTAAGCCAATCTTTTCTTTGCATGCATTCATAAATAGACATGGGTTCTTGATACCACTCAAATTACCCTAAGGAGTGATTTTTACTCTCATCAAAAGAGGTCAAGTTATAGTACTTAGGTATCGAATCCACAAGGAGCTAAGGCACACACTAGATCTAATAGTTATATGATTAAGCTAGGCTAACAGTAAATATGATTATAAAGCAGTAAATAAAATAGTAAATATATTAAATTGCAAGGGCGAACAAGGTAGTTGTTCTTATGAAATCAAGGTAGTTGATGGAAGGATGGTTGCTAGATCTAGGGCTTCTATTCAGGTATTGGGAATTATAATTGTCTATAAATGCCTAACAAGTTGCTTGCATGATACTATAGATCTCAGCCGCTTAACATATGTGATAAATCACTGGTTAAATCATCTAGATCTCTGGCCACACCTTTCGCATGATGACACAGAAAAAGAGTCGATCAATATCCTTTTGAGATATCGAGCGATACACCTTTCGCAGCGCCGATCGATTCACCTGTCGGGATATCGATCGACGGCTTCTAGATCTGCCTAGGCGCGAGCCGAATATGAACACAAGGTCTCAAGGAGGAGCTGTCGCTCTTCTCAACGGGAGACAAGCAAGTTCAAATGGATAATTCAAGATATCAAAGATCCTAGTGATCTATGTTCTAGTTAGCTAATCTAGAACAAGCATAGAGTTCAATCCATTTGATGAATATCACAACTTAGCAAGTATAGTTTGGGGCTAATCCCACAAACCTATCTGAACCATAGATCTAACAGGTGGATCTATTCAGACATGAAGTATGTCACAGAAATCATAGATGAATAGATGAAAATGCAATAGATAAATAAATCAAAACCAAAGGAGTTCCAGGAGGACTCTGATAAGAGTTCCTCCCTTCTCTCCTAAGAGAAACAATGGAACAACGAAAGCGTAAAAGAAAATCTAAAGCGTAGCCGTCAACAATGGCTTAGAAATAACATAAATAGGGTTTCTGGTCGTCAGGGGTATTTTGGTAACTTTGTGGTGACTCCTGGGCTTCAGTCGGTCATGAAATATACTTGGCCCACGTTCTGATGTTCCTGTCGATCGACATGCACTCTGTTGCATCGATCGACATACAGTACTCTTCTCGACAGCCTTCTCTCGCGAGGCAGACTGACCACTCTTCAGTAAAACGGACATAACTTCCGATCTAACCGTTGGATTGATCTCAAACCAGTGGCATTGGAAAGCTAACGCAAAGATCTATCTTGTGTCAAAATATGGGATAAATCCAACGGTGGGAAAATCTCCATAGAGAGCTTAACATCTGAAGCGTCTGCGCAGTCCTGCACTGCGAAAGACTCCAAAAGGCACCAAGATCACCATATATCTCAAAATCGTCCCTGAACCTGTAAATACTCTAAATAGACTCCAATACATAGTAAATAGTATATAAAACACTTATATACCATGGGTAAAAATAGGTAAAATCCATGGTATATCAGTTCTAGATCCTCATCATCTTCAATGATCTCAAGTGCTACATGATATGCAAATAAATCACTTATGTCGACATGTTTTCTGTTCCATTGTTTTCCAGACATGATATAATTTATAGAGATCTCTTCATTGTCAGGAAGTTCAGGATCATGAGTTTTGGCGTCCCAAATCTCATTAGATACCTTAGCAACCGGACCAATGGTCATGTCCGGACGTTGGTTTGTCCACGTCCCGGAGCCTTGGGACAGTCGGATCGACCACATCGACCAGATCCATCTTCCCCTCGACCACGTTTGGTCTTGCACCTTTCTTATTTATGCGAGGGTTCTTATCTTTGGAACCAATTGGTCTACCACGTTTTAGACGTGCCATAGACTCTGTAGCAACTTGGTTTTGTCCCTTCTGGACATCAATTCTTATTGGTGCATTAGCGGCTGGTATGTATGACTTGGTCGTTCTATTTGGGTCAGCAAAGGAATCTGACAATTTATTAGCTAGCTCTTGCAGATGTATAATCTTTTGAACTTCACGATCACATGCTTGAGTTCGAGGATCTTGCTATGCTTGGGATGTATGATTCCATGTAATTTCTTTTACCAGCTTGATATTATTCCCTCCCAATGTTGGATACTCAGATTCCACAAAGTGGCAATCTGCATACCTGGCCTTAAACAAATCACCCGTGGTTGGCTTAAGGTATTTTATAATTGAAGGAGAATCATATCCAACATATATTCCCATCCTTCTCTGAGCTCCCATCTTTGTTCTTTGTGGTGGAGCTATTGGATAATAAACATCACATCTAAAAGTCTTAAGATGGGAGACGTCTGGCTCTCGACCCATTAGGAGTTGGGATGGTGAATATCTATGCTCACTAGATGGTCTGATGCGTATTAAGTCTGCAGCATGCAATACTGCGTGTCCCCAAGCCGTGATTGGAAGGTTACTTTTCATGAGTAAAGGTCTAGCTATCATTTGAATCCTCTTGATAAAGGACTCGGCTAGACTGTTCTGTGTATGGACATGTGCCACGGAGTGTTCAACTGTCATCCCCATGGACATACAGTACTCATACAAGGCTTGGGAAGTGAATTCACCAGCATTATCAAGATGTATAGTCTTCAAAGGAAAGTCTGGAAAGTGTGCTTTCAATCTGATGATTTGAGCAAGTAGTCTAGCTAAGGCTAGATTTCGTGTGGATAATAAACACACAGGGGACCATCTTGTGGATGCATCAACTAGTACCATGAAGTACCTAAACGTCCTACTAGGTGGGTGTATTGGTCCACAGATGTCACCTTGTATTCTTTCCAGAAAACCTATGATTTCTTTTGTCACTTTGACTGGTGATGGTCGGACTATGAGTTTTCCTTGTGCACAAGGCACACATGTATGGATCTTAGGAACAACTTGTTTACCTTTAAGGTTATGACCATTAGAATTTAGGATAAGTCTACGCATCATAGATGTTCCGGGATGCCCTAACCGGTCGTGCCAAAAGTTGAAATTCTCTTTGAGTTCCTTGCTTATCACAGCATTGGCTTCGACCACACTGATCTGAGCACAGTAAAGACCAGTGAATATAGCTGGTATTGTCTCCAAGACCTTCTTATGGTCTTGGAAGAATTCATAAATATTTAAGAATTCTTTGGCTCCTTCTCCAACAGTTTCAATATGAAGACCATTCTTGCGAATGTCTTTAAAGCTCAACATGCTTCTTTTAGAGTTTGGAGAATACAATGCCTCATCTATTTCTAGATGTGTTCCATTTGGTAATAGAACATAGGCTTGGCCGTGGCCTTTTATTAGTGGTGATACACCAGCTATTGTGTTCACATTGGCATCTTTCAATGTTAGATCAACAAAAAATTTCTTATCCTTAAAAATCGTGTGGCTTGATCCACTATCAACCACAAGTGTGTCCATACTTCCTTTCATTCTGGACAATAAAAATATATTCTGAATCATATTATTATTGAAAATGAAAGTAAAACATAGTGTATTCTTAAAAAAAAAAAAAACATAGAATGCAAAAGCACTTAAAAAAAATTCTTAAAGCCTAAAAACACCAAAAGCATTCAAACACAAATTGTTTGATGCATCACATTATTCAACTGGGTCATCATTCAGCATAGTGAGTATGTCTGAAGTCTCAAAATCCATGAGGTCGTCCTTGTCATGATCAAAATCGTCCTCACCATCCTTGTACACCATGTGTGCTTCCGGATTCTTGCCCTTGAGACTCTCTTGATAGAGGTCGACCAGATGCTTGGCTGTGCGGCAATTCTTTGCCCAATGATTCATCATTTCGCATCTATGGCAAGGTGAGCTTGTAGGATTCTGTGGCTTTGAAGATGTCCCATTGCCTTTGCTTTTGCCATGCCCATTATTGGACTGCTTTGGACGGTCATAAGGGGTGTTACGTTCTTTGCCATAGCCACCACGCCCACGTCCTCGCCCTTGACCCCCACGACCGCGTCCTCTTCCATATGAGGAACTGCGGCCCTTTTTGTCATACCGGACATGGTTGGCTTCAGCACCATCATTAGGCTCATTTGAGGTATGATTTGCCTCAGGGACAGGCTTAGATCCAGGTGGTTAAAGCTCACTATTCTTCAAGAGCAGCTCGTTGTTCTGTTCTTGCAAGCAATAGACATGAGATGATCTCACAATAGGTATTAAAACCTTTCTGTTTGTATTGTTGCTGAAGCAACATATTGCTTGAGGACATTGTCTGGAAAGTCTTTTCCAACAACTGCTTATTAGTTACAGTCTCGCCACATAGCCTCAGTTTTGAGACTATTTTAAACGAGGCTGAGTTGTACTCATTCACAGACTTAAAGTCTTGAATCCTGAGATGAGTCCACTCATAGGTGGCACCCGGAAGAATCAAAGTCTTCTGGTGGTCATATCTCATCTTAAGCTCTTTTCATAACTCGTATGGATCACTTACTGTGAGGTATTGAGCTTTTAAGCTCTCCTCAATGTGATGACGGATGATCATGAGGGTTTGAGAGTTCTCCTTTTTAGTAGCTTTGTTCTGGGGAACGATGCACTGCTCTAGGCCTTTGGCTCCAAGAGAGATCTCAACGTCTAATGCCCATTGGAGATAATTGTCACCCCTCACACTTAGAGGTGCAAAGTCCAAGTTTGTGATTTTGGCCATCTGAAAATAAAAATCAGATTGCTTAGGTCTTTTAGAAACTTTTTTTATTTTCTCATAACTCATCCATCTCTTAATCAATTTGTTTGATTTATAAATCCCTTGAAAACAATGAGATGGACGAGTGCATGGTCTAGTCGTACCTCGTGGTACGCTTCATCGACCCATGCGGCTTGCGGTCTAGTCGTACCGGACGGTACACATAATCGACCAAAGCGGATCGTGATCTAGCTGCACTGTGGTGCGTATCATCGATCATCGGGAATCACTGATCAACATGGATCGTGAATCACCGTGGATCATCGCGGATCATTGAGGATCATCGCGGATGATGGTCTAGTTCCACCACATGGTGAACATCATCAACCATTGTTTTGTTTATGGTCTACTCGTACTCATAAGTACGTATCATTGACCTTTACTTATCATGGTCTAGTCATACCTAGTGGTATGCATCATTGACCTAAAAAAATAAGATCTAGCCACACTAAGGTGTGGATCATTGATCAAAGAATGTGGAAACATTAAACTTATGTTTTGTTTGGACATATAGCGTGTCATCCTTAAAGGGGTATCACTTGTTGTCCATACAAAACGAAAGTCATGTAATCACATGCTTTATATTTTAGGGTTTAGGGTTTCTTAAAATCGGATTTAAACTTTAAGGATTGGGGTTTAAAATTCAAATCTGATTTTAGGATTAGGTTAAACATTAACCTTAAGTTTCGTTTGGACATATAGCGTGTCATCCTTAAAGGGGTATCACTTGTTGTCCATACAAAACTAAAGTCATGTAAAACTATTAAGGGTTTAGGGTTTTGATTTTAAAATGAAACAAGAACTAAAATCAACCAAATAAAATCGCAAAACCTTTTAAATCGGATTTAAGATGAAGAGATGTTTGAAATCCGAATTGTTTGAACCACAAGTAAAGATTAGAGTTCTTGAGATCTTACCTTTAACTTTGCCGATTCTTCTCCTTGGTTCCTTTCTTAGAAACTCTTGATGGTTGATCTTGGAGCTGGATCGTGCTGATAACGTGTTCTAATCCTAGTGTTCTTGTCTTAGAACAGATCGAACTAAAGAGAAAGAGAGAGAGAGAGAGACAGAGAGAGAGAGAGAGAGAGAGAGAGAGAGAGAGAGAGAGAGAGAGAGACGTATGGCTTAGAGATGAATGAATTGTTATATTATTCCATGAGTAATGAGTTCCTTATATAAAATTACATAGCTTGGAGACAAAGTCTAATAACTTGGAGTAGGGAACAAGTAAATCTAGAACATTCCATAATAGACATCACACAATATTCATAACATATTGATGTAAATGGGCTTATTTTTTTTCTAATGAGATTAGAATTATGTTATACTCATATTAATTATATGAGGTTCCAACGTGATTTGTTAATGTGTAACAAAAACGTAGCCAACCAAAACAAAACCCTAAAGAGACAAAAGGTTTGTGGTGCGACCTGTAGCAGCTTCAAATTCATGTCCTGGAAGCTAATGCACGTCCTTGAAAACCAGTGGATCATAGGAAAGCTTAATGGGCTCACTGGAAGCTTATTGGCCTTATTCATGAAATATTGGACCGAGAGAAGGCTATGGGCCTTGATGAGGCTGTTATAAAGATGAGAATGATTATGGACCAACATGGACGTCTAGTATGCAACCTGATTGACCAGGAAATGGATGAATAGAAGCTGGTTGGACAGGAAATGGAATGGGCGATTAAGTGTGATCGAGAAATGGACTGTTCAAAACCAACATAGGCGAGAAATGAGTTGGAAATGGAAGATGAAGAACCAGAGCTGGAAATGGAACATGATAATGATCTTTATCATTCAAATGAGCAAAAGAAACAACTTGGTCGGACCTGGAACAAGATGGATCGAGCCCAAGCAAGATTTGTTCGAAAAAGGCCTTTATCGGTCCAAAAAGTGGAAAGACAAGCCAACTTGGATTATGATTGGCCCAAGAGGATTAGTGTTTGAACCAAGATCGGTGCTGTACAGGAGGCAGACAGATTTCGTGGTGTAGCCATGACCAGAGATATTGGAGAGCTGAGTGAGTCTGATGAGGAAGTGCTGATTGAACCTGACTTAGAAGAGGAGCTTGAAGCTGATGAACCTGAAGTGGACCTGAGAAGAGAAGAACCAGATGAGCTAGCTAGCTTGTGGAATGGACCAGTAACCAGATCAAGGCTGAGAGCACAAGAGAAGAGTCTCCTACACTTCATAAAAATTGTGGGAGATGGATCAGAAGGAGAGAACCAAGATAAACCAGCATGTTGCTTTAATTTAATTGCAATGTAATTGGGCTGGGCTTATTTGGTTTTCATTGGTTTTCATTTAATTCAAACCAGAGACAAATTAGGATTAGTAAACCAATTTTAATTGGGATTAGAGGGGATTTCGAAATTGCTTAAGCAAATTGGTTAGGTTTAGACTTGTTTTGTGCTAAAACTCATGGCAGCAGCCAAGAGAGCAACAACTTTGAATCTAATAATTTTCCAGCAGCTTTGCTTGCTTTGTCTTTTGCTTTCTCTGTTCAGCTTAAGGAACATTGATCTCAATTAAAGGAAGGAATTCCTTGTGAAACCATCTTATACAATACAGGGTGAACCTGTGTCTTTGAGTAGCAAAACAGCTTCTGAGCAATCCTTATCTCTTTAGCAAAGTCCATCATCATCATCTATCATCTATCCACACGCCTTGATACAGATTGAGTCTTTGATTCTCTGTTTGCAAGGATTATCAAAGCTTTTACCCACCTACAAGAGATCCAGGGAGAGACAGCCATTCCATGGATGCACCAAGTGGTATCAGAGCCTCTTGAAGGTTAGGGTTTGAAGTTTTAAACAAGGAGCACGAAATCTATCAGTTAACAAGCCGTATTCTATGTCTAGATTTGAAGAAGAGCTTACAATTCCATTCTTCTATGGGAAGATTGATACATAGGCATACCTTGATTGGGAAAAGAAGATGGAGATTTTCTTTGGACTCCAATACTACACTGAAAAGAAAAAGGTATGTCTAGCAGTCAATGGACTCTGTGGAAGTGCATTCTCATGGTGGCAGAGAGTTTCTCAGACTAGGAGATTTGAAAAAAAATCACAAATTACTTCATGGGTTGAGATGAAGACCTTGATGAAGAAGAGGTTTGTCTTGCAGTGGAAACTTCCAAAACTAAAACCAGATGCAGCAGCAAAGCTTACTACTTTAGATCAGCCTGCCTGTTGGTTTGAATTGCCATCAAAAGAGGCTGAGAGAAGATCTGTGGTTCCTGTTTTATCATTGAAACAAGAGGAGGAAAAGCTGCAAGCTTTTATATTAGCTTCACCAATAAAACAGATTGAGGAGAGTCATGAAACTGAATCAGAACCAACAACTCTTTGTCTAAAGCTAGAGGAGGAAGTACAAGTTGCAGAAGCTGAGTGTAGCCACATGCCTGATCAAACAAAACAAGAAGAAGAAGTTCCTAGAGGGCCATCTAAAGCTCTTGAATATGTGCTTTCTACTGTTGAGCAAGGTGATAGCTTTAAGTGTTTAACTTACAAATTTCTGATCAGACCTATGGTATGTCTTCAGCCTAGCTTAGTGGAGCATCTGAGAGTTGTCAAGGGGCTGCAACAAGTCGTTTCTGAACCAGGAGGAAGCTTGAGTGTTGGTAGAAGAAGTAACAATTTTCTGGGTCAGAAAACAGTTTCATACAAGCTTGATTTGCAGGGTTCATTCACTCCTAAAGAACAAGATTTGAGGTCAAATCTTTTTGAAGGGAGAGAGGATGGAGTGATCCTAACTAGCTGCGGTAAACATAGAGGAGGAACAGGAGGCAACACATCCTTTATCAGCTTCATAACTGACCAGAACAAGCTGAGAAGAGACAAACATGAACTGGTGGTGGTTAAAGAGAAGCCATAACAGGAGGATGAGTATGGGGACAAAACCACACTACCACCTGACCAGAAGAAGGATAAACTGAGAGTACATGGTCTCATGTTCATGTGCAGGATGTGTGTAACATCATCCAGGAGAGAAGCAGACAGCTTTAAACTCAACAAAGTGGAGGAATCATCTACCTTAGAAGCTACATGCCTTGAGAAAAGTTCCAAGATGTTGTTGAGACATGAAGAAGGATTGCAATACTTTGTGTTTGACCCTGGAGAGATTAGAGAAGTGATCATATCTCCCAAGGCCAGATCATGTACTCTGTTGTTGAGTAATCAAGGTTCCATCATCCTACAGAGCTTGGATTTGAGGACAAATCCTTTTAAAGGAGGAGGGGATGGTGTAGCCATGACCAGAGACATTGGAGAGCTGAGTGAGTCTGATGAGGAAGTGCTGATTGAACTTGACTTAGAAGAGAAGCTTGAAGATGATGAACCTGAACTGGACCTGAGAAGAGAAGAACCAGATGAGCTATCTAGCTTGCGGAATGGACCAGTAACCAGATCAAGGCTAAGAGCACAAGAGAAGAGTCTCCTACACTTCATAAAAATCATGGGAGATGGATCAGAAGGAGAGAACCAAGATAAACCAGCTTGTTGGTTTAATTTAATTGCAATGTAATTGGGTTGGGCTTATTTGGTTTTCATTTAATTCAAACCAGAGACAAATTAGGATTAGTAAACCAATTTTAATTGGGATTAGGGGGGATTTCGAAATTGCTTAACCAAATTGGTTAGGTTTAGACTTGTTTTGTGTTAAAACTCATGGCAGCAGCCAAGAGAGCAACAACTTTGAATCTAATAATTTTCCAGCAGCTTTGCTTGCTTTGTCTTTTGCTTTCTATGTTCAGCTTAAGGAACAGTGATCTCAATTAAAGGAAGGAATTCCTTGTGAAACCATCTTAGACAATACAGGGTGAACCTGTGTCTTTGAGTAGCAAATTAGGATTAGTAAACCAATTTTAATTGGGATTAGGGGGGATTTCGAAATTGCTTAACCAAATTGGTTAGGTTTAGACTTGTTTTGTGTTAAAACTCATGGCAGCAGCCAAGAGAGCAACAACTTTGAATCTAATAATTTTCCAGCAGCTTTGCTTGCTTTGTCTTTTGCTTTCTATGTTCAGCTTAAGGAACAGTGATCTCAATTAAAGGAAGGAATTCCTTGTGAAACCATCTTAGACAATACAGGGTGAACCTGTGTCTTTGAGTAGCAAAACAGCTTCTGAGCAATCCATAGCTCTTTAGCAAAGTCCATCATCATCATTTATCATCTATCCACACGCCTTGATACAGATTGAGTCTTTGATTCTCTGTTTGCAAAGATTATCAAAGCTTTTATCCACCTACAAGAGATCCAGGGAGAGACAGCCATTCCAGGGCTGCACCATTTCGATGGTGGGGTTAGAAGAAGTCTTCATAGTGAGCTTGAACTAAATAGATGGAGAGTAAAAATGGGTTAAATGATTGTGGCTGGACCCGGTGAAGGGATGCCTACGTACCCCGAAAGGGGATCAAGCCAATCGTAGTTCTACAACAAAAGGTCACAAGTGCTTAGAAAAAAGCATGTGATGTGGTGTTTCTCTCTAGAAAGTGAGAAGAGAGGCAAGAAATCAAAAAGATGATCATATTCAAGGAGGACGTGCCTCCTTATTTATAGAAGGATAAGATCTAGGGTTTCCTAGTAACCTCATTTTAAATGGGCTGAGCCCATTATCTTATAGGCCTTGTTTGGGGTAAAACCCATGTCCAACAGTAAGTCCCCCCAGTTCGTTGAGAGAGATAAAGTAGATCTCTGCGAATTTTACGAAGAGGTTTATAAGACAATGAACTCAGCGCTTTTACATTTAACGATCCAAGCGAGTTTACTTTGAACTTGTGCCTAGTAGAAGGCGAGTTTAAATAAACTTGTGCTTAGTGGAAGATGAGTTTACCGGACCCATACTAAGACAAAGGCAAGTTTACTGAGAACTCGTTCCTGTTAAAAGGAGAGTTTCTGTAAATTCATGCCTAGCCAAAGACGAGTTTTTGTAAACTCATGTCTAACCATAAGCGAGTTGACCGTAAACTCGTGCCTAATAAAAAGCAAGTTCAATTTAAACTTGTGCCTAGGAGTCGTAGCTCGGCGAGTAACTCGTGCCTAGTGGAAGGAAAGTTTACCGTGCTTCGGCGTATAACTCGTGCCTTGTAAAAGACGAGTTTATCAAACCCATGCCTGAGAACTATAGCTCGGTGAGTAAGTCATGCCTAGTAAAGAAAGAGTTTACTAAGCACGTGCTTGATAAAAGGTGAGTTGTCGGTAACTCGTGTCTAAAAAAAGGTGAGTTGAATGAAACTCATGTCTAGTAGAAGACAAGTTTATTTAACTTGTACCTAGTAAAAGACGAGTTTACGACTAACTCGTGCCTAGTAAAAAGCAAGTTTGTAAACCCATTTCTAAAAAGGTAAGCTGTACTCGTGCCTTAGCGTAAGTAGCTTGGGAAAAGTCCAAATTCAAAGAGGATCAGAGAGACAAAATCATACCAGAACCTTGCCTCTGTTACTTGGCAATGTGATGAGCTCTCAGCGAGAAACTGCGCCATGAGCCGACCAAAAACCTCCACTTGTGAACATTCCCTCAGCTCGAAATTGTGATCGACAAAGAGTTGCAAAAGGAAGCAAGATGAATCTTTTTCTCCACGTTCGAGTAACTGCAAGGCTCTCAACCTTGTGGTCATGTAACCGCGTGAGCTCAAGCCGAGTAACTGCTAAAGACCGAACCGAGTGACTGCGAGAGAGTGACCAGAGTGAATGCAAAAGATCGAGCCGAGTGACTGTGAGAGAGTGATCCGAGTGAATGCAAGAGACCGAGCCGAGTGACTGCGAGAGAGTGATCCGAGTGAACGCAAGAGAGCGATCCAAGTGTCCGCAAGAGAGCGAGCCGCGCCGAGTAACCGCGAGAGAGCGAGCCATGCCAAGCAACCGCGAGAGAGCGAACCGTGCCAAGTAACTGCGAGAGAGCAAACCATGTCGAGTAACCGCGAGAGAGGGGGACCGTGTCGAGTAACCGCGCGAGAGCGAACGGTATCGAATAACTGCAAGAGCACAAATGTTTATGAGTAATAGCGAGAGAGCAAACCGTGTCAAGTAGCCGCGAGAGAGCGAACCCTGTCGAGTAACCGCGAGAGGGCGAACGGTGATGAGTAACCGTGAGAGAGCGAACCGTGCCGAGTAACTGCGAGAGAACGAACTGTGTCGAGTAATTGCGAAGAGCGAACAGTGACGACCAAACGGACTCCGAGTTCAATCTTCTTCGAAGATAATTCCCCATGCCCCTCGGTGGGCGCCAATTGTTTAAGGTGAGTTTGGTCAACAGAAACGGAATAAACTCGAGAGTGGGACGAACAGAGACGTTTATTAGAGTCAAAGTGACGAGGTTACAAAAATGGAGAAAGCCGGCTAGTCGATGCTCGGTGAGCCTCTAGCCGGTAAAGTATAAGAGAGCGGCGAGATACAAAGTTAGGTAAAAACCCTAACCTAGCCGCAGAGTATGTGTGTGTCAGTGCTCTCTCATTTCTCCTTTGTCCCCTCTCCTTTATATAGTCCCTTAGGTCGGTGGAGCTTAACCTAGTTCGTCGCCGATCTGTGGGCCTTTCGGCCTGTAAGGCCTGATCGAATCAACTGTTCGGCCCGAGCCGCGGAGTCGAATCTCTTTTGTCACTCGTCGTTTAGCTAAAGTAGTCACGGCTTGTCGAGAGCCGGCTTCCGAGCCGATCATTGCCCAATTGATGGTAATGGGCCTTATATTCGCTGGGCTTTGTTGATGGTTGCAATCCATCCCCAACAGTAAAGGATGAGGTCTAGGGTTTGACAGTAACCTCCTTTTAAATGGGCTGAGCCCATTATCTTATAGGCCTTGTTGGGGGTAAAATCCATGTCCAACAGTAGGGAGTAGAAAACACCTCCTAGAGAGAAACACTTTAACACATGCTTTCTTTTAAGCACTTGTGATTTCTTTGTTGTAGAACTACAATTGGCTTGATCCCTATCAAAGGGTACGTAGGCATCCCTTCACCGGGTCCAGCTATAACATATTATACTTCTTTCACTCTCCATTCATCCAGTTCGAGCTCAGCATGGAGGCTTCTCCTAATCCCACCATCGAAATCAGTCTACACCCTACGAAGCACCGATTTCAGTTCAAACATTAGGCACGTCCAAGATGGTTTATTTTAAATTTATTTATGATTTTTTTAAATGTAAACCAGTTATGATTAAGTTTGGTATTTTATAAACCAATTAGCATTGGGATTAGGATATGGTTTTCACTAAACCGATTTGGTTTTGGTTTAGGGTTTTCTCTAGCTTAGGATTTCGTTTTTGCTTGCTTATTTATGTTAAACACGAGCCTCCATGTATGATTAATCATTGATTGAATAAACTGGAGCTTTGTTGGCTCAACAACCGTCTCCTTGGAGACTTTCTTAACATTGTTCTTAGTGAATAATTTTTATAATTCATCCAGTTACCAAGCAGGGTGAACATGTGTCTCAGGAGTAGCAAAACATCTTTAGAGCAGCTCATAGTTCTAAGGAGAAGACCACCTCCATCACCTTTCATCCACCCACGTCCCCCTTCAAGTGATCCAGAGAAAGACAGCCATTTCAAGACCGTACCAGTTTGCCAAGTTCTAGAGATTTGATCTTGATGGCACTATCCCGCATCAGTTCAGTTTGTGTGCGTGTGGATATCGGTAGAGGCACGACATTTGGAATGCTATCTCAACTTGATTTATTCATCTTTCCGCTGCGAATAACCAAATATATTCTAAACCCTAAAATTTAGATTTATTTTAATATTTGCATGAAATTCTAGGCATATAAATTCATATATTGATTTATAAATTGTTATAAATTTGTATGAATTCTTTCAAATCTTAACCACATCTTGATTGACGCGTGACATTCTCGGATGAGATGTCTCTTGATCTTGTCTTTGGTGCAAGAGGAAGAGCATAGTCAAATCAAATGTGTGTGGACTAGAAATATGAAGATGCTTCAACGGAAGCTTAACGACTAGCTTACGTGTAATATTTAAATTAAGTGATGTCAGCATGAGATCACATTATCTAAAAATATTTAAACTGGAAATCAAACCGAATTTCTTTTCGGTTCACACGAGTCAAATCAATTAAACCGCTTATAAACCAGCCAACAATTTTATAACCAAGTGAACCAGTGAATCAAACAATCTGCCTAGAAAATCTAAACTATTAAGACTAAAGTATAATTAGCTATGTCCCCTTAATTTTGCACAAAAATTACAATTGAATGCCATTGACTTAAACTCATCATTTTGCTTCTTTTTTCTAACTCACCGATTTTTTATTTTTGGGCTTTCAATGAATTCTTGGTCCAGTCATTTGTTACATATTGTGTTGACAAAAAAAATGAAATATCCTAGATCGTGATACACAAAAAAATTCTTGAGCATAAATATAGAAAATACAAAACCTAACCAAATACACCGATATTCACACATATTGTTAAAGGAATATTCTTATTTATATACCCAATGATCTCGCCTAATTAATTATGGTATTAAATGTAAATCTTATTTAATTTTGAAATCTACTAGCATATATATATATATAGATACGTCGCATCCTTCTTTTCTATGCATTTACATACCAAAGCAAAAAAAAATGGCTACGGTAAACCACCCAAAAAAAGAATTATATTTTGTGTAGCATTTTATGGGTGTTTTTTTCTGTGGTAAAAATTAAAACACCAAACTGAATTATTTTATATATTAATAAAAACAATATTTTGTAAATAAAGTCTTATATTTTTTGTTTAGTTACATAAAATTAGTTAGAGGATACAATATTTTTAAAAAATTACAATTAATAATAATTAATATAAACTATTTTTTAAATGAAAATTTCAAAAATGTTGTTAAATTTTAAAATAAATTAACAAAAATCAAGTTTTTAATAAATTATTAGTACAATATCATAGAAAACAAAATGCACAAGTTATAAAAATTTCAAAACAAACTGCACAACTTATAAAATTCCGGGTAGGTTTGTAAGAACCGAAATATATCCAAATAGACTGAAGTACAAATTTGAATTAAACCTTAATGCATCTCAATATTTACAGTTTGTGTCACTGGGTATCTGAAATATTTTAATTCGGATCGAATTCGGTTTTGGTTCTCTAATCATCAAAATTTTGAATAATTTGGATATTTAATCAATTTTGATTCGGGTTTGGTACTACTCTTTCGGATCGGGATCAGTTCGATTCTTCAGATTTGAATTTTTTATTCAGCCCTAATATTGATATAAAAAACAAATAGCAACATATTTTTGAACAATACACCCGCACGGGCGTGCGGGTCAAAATCTAGTCAGTATTTAAAAGAAAAAACTCTGAATTTAGTAGTGGGACTGAACCTAACCGTGTCTACCTGTTTACACGTTCCACGAAGCTGGAACTTCAGCATCCATACTTTCTCCCAGATCTACAATCTCATCCCACGAAGCTGGAACTTCCGCATCAGCAGACGTTTCCCCGTGGGCGTCCACTATACCCATCATTGTTTCAACATCTTCCACCATTCTCGCGGACTTTGCCGCCATGGCATCCGCGTCCTTCCTTGTAGTCGTGTTCGTTTGGTTGCCGGGGACAAAAGTAACAACACTGGAGACGCAGCAAACCCAAATCAGCCGCTAATACATTGCCGGAGACACAGAAAACTAGATGCTGATGACGCTGAATTATTCTGCGTCCATTTTATTGGTTACTAGGGTAAATCCGTCCTACGGACGGACGGAAGAATTAATAAACTAATATATATTTATTTAACTTTTTCAAAAAAAAATGATTGTTTAACACCTACAAAATTTACTTAATCCGATTTTTCTTAACTAAATGATTTAGAAAATAAATTAGTTAAATTTTGAACCGAACTCTCTCAAAGAGAGAAAAATTGAATAGAAGCATTTTCTGTTTTTTAATAAAACTGTAATGATCTGGTTTGCTTAACCAATTGGTTTAGTTAATGAATTAGTTAACATGTAAACCAAAGCATTTCTCTGGCTTTTTTAACTCTGTGTGTATACGAGTGGCTACATATATAATTATTTATCTTTTCGTCAAAACATAGCTAATTATTTATACATTTTCTATAGAAATAACATAGTGATTTGATCAAAAGAAACATAGTGATTAGTGTAAGGCTATTGTATGTTTTTCTTTTAAAATGTACTGACGTAAATGCATCATACTTATCACACTTTTTTTTTACAACCATCACACTCTATCTTCCTCTTTGAACTGGTTTAAACTATGCGCATAAGTCGGAGCCTCCTAATCATGTCGATATAGGACACCCACTAATCTTTGGGAGTCGTTTTCTTTTACTATATTCCCATGAATCCAACAATCTTGGTTTCCTAGAAAGGGAAGAGACAAAACTTTTAGTAAAGCAAGGTAGCCTGTAAATAGAACTATGTAGTCATAAAGCTAAAGATAACTATATATACCAGAATTAGCATCTTCACATAGTAGTGACGATGTGCTGGATGTGTGTGCCGTTGAATCAATATTCACAGAAGTAGAGCCACTCAGAGAATTTGAATTGTTTTCTTTTATTCCACTGGAGCTTATCCTATTACCCTGTATAAATAGCATGAACTTATCAAAACCACCATTAAAGACAAAAAGAGAACCCACTTTAAAAAGGAACAATATAATGTTGAGTGAATGGGTGTTTATATTCTAAAGAATTTTGTCCAAAAAAAAAAAAATTCTAAAGAATATATTAGTACAGTACCGAGAGAAAAGCTATACCTTAACCTCCAGTATTGAACAAAAACAATATGCATCAGTTCCATGTACCCATAAAAACAGAGGACATAAGCACTAAAAGTAACAAATCACATTTCATTTTCCTTATGTTCTCAAAGTAACATTTACTGTACAGTAAACCGGTAAAAATGTGAAATATGGAAAACATATGACTCACTGTTCAAGCATCCAGTAGCAACGCCTCTGGAGATTCTCATTGTCTTCCCGTGTGCATAGTAACAGTGTAACACATCAATGCTTCCAACCTATATATATATATATATATATATATATATATATACTTAAACAATGATACTCTAAAATAATTATTAAAAACAATAGTGAGGAAACATGACTGTAAATATATTATTAACCTTCAGCTTTTCGTGAGCCTCTTTCACCGTTTTACCATCTTTCTTCTTCCTCCAGTTGTGCCCATCTTTCCCAAAATATATGAGCACCTTCCTATCAAACAGAAAGAGTGATACAGGGAATTAAGATCGATATTAGGATGTTACATTGATAAACCGATACCAATATATAGAACACAAAGCCCAAATACAAATTAAGACCATCTATATATTCAAATCATGTCTGCATTACAAAATTGTAACATGTTCAGCTCTACGGTATCCGGAATAGATTACAAAACTGAAGTACCCTGATCAGTTCTACGGAAACCAAATTATATTACAAAACCGAAGTATCATGATCGGTTCAACAGAAACACTAACAGAACTCATAAAATGGCTAAAGAAACACGTGAGTTAACATCAATACAGAGGAAAAAAAACAATAACTCAAAACAATCGATATCTAGAAGAGAAAATCGGCTAGAAGAGAGATGAGGAGCAAGAGACGAATACATGAGAGATTGATAGCAGAGAATTTAGAGATCGCGAAAATGGAAAGTGAGTGAGATACGAACCTATTTACACACGAAGTCGACGTATGAGCAACGCAACCAGAGAGGTCGTAGTGGACTCACGAATTAAAGACACTGAGAGTAATTATGCAGGAATCGTAACACATCCGTTACAGAAACATAATCGCCATCATCGCCGCCGGAAAGAACTGAGAGAACGAAGGGGTAGACGTCGCTAGAAGATTAAGGTTTGTGTTCGATGACATGGTCCTTGGGCCAAAGACAATGTGTGTAATAAGCCCAGATTAAGCCAGTACGATGCAGAAATAACTCAGTACGCAGAGTTTCATTTAATCGCCACGTGTCGCGAAATCAAGCTCCGAATTTGTGACCTGTCAACTGACGTGTCAGCAAGAGAGAAACATCCTTTCTTTATAGTAATAGATTAGTTGCCGCCGCGTCTGGAAATCATTTAGGTGCTGTTCGTTTGGTTGCCGCAGCCATCTGCGTCGGCGTCGGCGGCAATTCTTTTCGTGACTCTTGTTCGTTTGATTGATGTCGGTAGCTGCGTCTTGACGCTGCATTTAGACGCTGCGTCTGGCGTTAAAAAAATTGGACGCAGATAAAACTCGCGGTCGCGTCAAACTTTCTGCGTTTATTTACGAAAAAAATGTTAAAAAAGTCCTCACCTTTTTGAATTGGACCATTATAATCCCCAGGTTCAAAGTAACCATGAAAACCTCAAACTTGTTATCGAATGGATCAATTAAAACCCGGCGTTAATGATACTAACAGAGCATTTAAACGCAGTTTATTTTCGTCGTTAATCAAAACGACGTCGTCCTCTGCTCACTAAAATAAAGCTATCGTCCTCATTATCTCTCAAAATCAACCAAAATCGAATTGGGGCTTTTTCTCAATTACGAACCCTAATTCGAGAAATCTCGAATCAAACACGACCAAACTCTATTTGCATCACTCTGCACGAAGATGAGTTCGGATTTGACGTCTGAGAGCTCAAGTGTGGTGACGTTTGATATTCGTGGGATTCCGAGGAAATTTGTTTGTGGCACTGCGACTACAACCTTCACGGCGGATACTGTCAAGAATCCAGGGAGACCTTTCTATAGATGTCTTACTCGAAGAAAGGTAGGTATTTTGCCTCTTTGATTATATTATGTAGTTGCTGAGTTTTTCTTAAATTTGAACATGAATCAATTGACCTAAAATCTTGTGGTTTTTGCATAGAACCATTTGTTTAAAGGGAAAAATGTTAAAAAGTCCTCACCTTTTTGAATTGGACCATTATAATCCCTAGGTTGCGAAGTAACCATGAAAACCTCAAACATTTTGTCGAATGGATCAATTAAAAACCGGCGTTAATTAGACTATCAGAGCGTTTAAACGCAGTTTATTCTCATCGCTAATCAAAACGACATCGTCCTCTCTTCACTAAAATAAAGCTATCGTCTTCATTATCTCTCAAAATCAACCAAAATCGAATTGGGGCTTTTCTCAATTACGAACCCTAATTCGAGAATCTCGAATCAAACACGACCAAACTCGTAGAGAAAAGAGATGGGTAATGCAAAGAACAAGAAGTCTCGACAAGGGAAACTCGGTGGTGCCAGTTCTGTAACGAAAAGAAAAGGTCGAGTTGGTGAGGATGAAGCTGATGTATGTAAGAAGAAAAAGAGCAAAACAGATGTAGTCGATAGGGAAGAAGAAGGGGAAATGAGCGAGGATGACTGTGATGTAGTCGGTGATGACGAAGCTGATGAAGCCCCAACCAACGAAGAAGTCCGTGAAGATGAAGCTGACGGTGATGGAGGTATCGAGGAAGAAGGTGGTCGCGATGGAGCTCCAACCAACGAAGAAGTCCGTGAAGAAGAAGCTGATGGTCATGGTGGTATCGAGGAAGAAGGTGGTCGCGATGGAGCTCAAAACAACGAAGAAGTCCGTGAAGATGAAGCTGACGGTCATGGTGGTATCGAGGAAGCAGGTGGTGGCCATTTGACTGTCTTCTTTGGAGAGCTTGCGAGGACTGATGATTGTGAGAATGATCAAGATAGTGGAGACGAATGGTATTGGGAGCATGAAAAAGAAGTTCTGGATCCTCTATCATCAGATGATGAAAATGAAGAACAATCAATTCCTAGTTTAGCCTACAGAGAAGATGTGGATCCAGAGGCAATGCTTGGACTAGGAAACACTTTCTCCACTGCTGAAGAATTCAAGCACACTCTTCTCAGGTATACATTAAAAACCCGGCGCAACATCAAGCTTTATCGGTCATCTTCTTTGAAGTTAGGTGGAAAGTGTGAAGATAGCTCGTGTCCCTCGAGGGTGTATTGTTTGTTGGGGTTGAAATCGGACAAGGCAAAGATGGCTTCCAAAATTTCCGTTTAAAAATTATTTACTTAAGAACTTTTTTATGGTTTTTCGGAAAAGGAAAATCTATACGAAAAGTTTGCGGAAAAATCTTGTTTTTAAGACAGCGACTCCTTAAAGCAACGATTTTCTTAATCAATCAACGATTTCTTAATCAACGACTCGAGGAATCGACGATTTAAGAAAATGACGATTTCTTAAAAGCAAACAAAACTTTGATATCAAAGGACCAAATCTCCGCAAACAAGCATCCGAGAGGATCATAGCCTTGCGGAAGGTTCGAACACTTGGACAACGGACCGTAATCCACGATATAAATCCAATCGCGATGGCGATCGGGTCACGGATAAAAGCTCGGTTGCTATAGCGAACGGATCACGAGACCACGCTCGGTCGCTATAGCGACCGAGCTCTTAACAAAGCTCGGTCGCTATAGCGACCGAGCCACGAGCAAAGTTCGGTCGCTATAGCGAGCGAGTATCCGTATATCGATCATTTTCCGAAGCGTTCAAAGTCTTTCGAAACGACGATACGACGTAAAACTATGCATTCTCGACTATCCGTATATCCGTTCTCCGCAACTCACGACCATCCGTTTCTTGATCTCTCGATCAAATGGAATCGTCCGTTTGGTTTGCGATAAAAAACCGCGGAAACTTAGCCTTATCGGAAAAATCATAAAAAAGTCTCGAATCAAAAATACGGCCCAAAAGAGGTCCTAAACTTGATTCGAGGCCTACTTGCTATTTCTTAAAAACCCATAAACCTTATGACGGTTTATGCTTGGTGGATAAGCATCAGTTTCCGCGGAAAAAATGGAAACTTTCCGCAGATAATCATGAAGATCGGAAAAAATGGAATAATCTCTTTTTTCGACTATGACGGCTTAAGGGCAAAAGGGGGAAGTGTAAACCGACCTTGGAGGGAGTATATAAGGATTTCAAGGCGAGAGGCATAGAGGCACCACTTCTTTCAGAGCAAACTAGCACTTAGAGCATTTTAGGCAACTTTCCGTTTTTGTTTTCGAGCTGTGACTCAATTAGGTTTAGCCACCTTCGGGTATTAGAACTAGGGATCTCGCCGACAGCTCTCGTAGCCGAAGCAAGTTGTCCTGTTGTTGTCACGCTTATACGCAGATTCGGAATAAAACCCTTCTTGCTCTCTTTTTTACGTTTTATATTTTATTTTTCCGTTGTTATCGTGTTCTGATTGCTTGACATGTGGTTTCTCAGAAATCCGGGACCTTCTGGGAAATTAGGGTTTTCCTAGTTTCCTTATTTATACGAAATATTGACGGTGCGAATTTCGGTTCCCACAGTTTGGCGCTAGAAGAAGGAGGGGAGGGGGGGCTATGGATCAATCTTACTCACTACCAGCTCACGCTCAACCAGACATGACTAACGACGATTCAGCGAACTTGCAAACTCCTCTAAACGGAGCACCCAAGGACGCCTTGAACACTCCTGCAGCGGATGTTTCCGCGGCTGACGCACCTGCTAACGCCGCGTCGCTCGACGAGTTCAAAAAGTTGCTTTCCGCCTACGAAAAAAGGTCGGAAGAGCAGGATAAACTCGTGGGAATCCTGACCAAACAAGTTCAAACCTTAACGGCAAGATCCCGCGCGGTTCTCCCTCGCGGAGCCACCAAACTCCGCGGAAGGAGGCTTGAGTTCGCGACCCCACACGATAGGCCTGGAACTTCGCAGGAACGTCCGTCTGGAAAAAACCCTAGCGAAACATCCCCCGTCGCCAAGGGCAACTCGGAAAAACCTCAGACATCCGAAAATGATACACAGGAGGACGAAATCGAGCGTATCGACTTGCAGCCTAGCGATGACTCCGAGGAAGACGCCGACGTCCCTCCAAGAAGAACCCGCAGCCGTTCAGCTCGGGAAAGTTCTCCGTTCGACAAACCCATGACGGAAGAAGAAGAAAACCTCTACTAGATCAAACAGGAGGAACTGGCCGAAAGGCAAACCGAGATTACTCGCCACGAACGCCGACAAGCTCAGAAAACCGCTGGAGAGGATCCCGAGATAAGCGATCTCCGTGATTACATAACCAAGACCGCCGCAGAAGTAAGGGCTGTGAAATCACAAATCCACCATGCCACGAGTGCCGCCCCAGAAATCGACAGGTTACTCGAGGTGGCTCGTAAAACACCCTTCACCGCGCGGATCTCTGAAACTAAGGTGTCTAATCCGGGAAAACTCAAGATACCAATGTATAACGGTACTACCGATCCCAAAGCGCATCTCCAAGCGTTCCACATCACTATGGGAAGAGCCAGGCTTAGGGAGAGCGAAAAAGACGAAGGCTACTGTCTCCTGTTCATCGAAAATCTCGAAGGAGCGGCGCTCGAATGGTTCTCCCGGTTGAAGCGAAACTCCATCGGAAGCTTTCGTCAACTCGCGTCGGAATTCCTCCTCAAGTACTCTATGTTCATCGATAGAGAAACTTCCGATGTCGATCTCTGGAGCTTAACTCAGGAAGAGGGCGAAACCCTCCGAGAGTTTATAAGCCGCTTCAAACTGATCATGGCGAAGGTCAGCGGAATCAGCGACAAAATCGCCATTGATGCTCTTAGGAAGGCACTCTGGTACAAGTCGAAGTTCAGAAAGTGGATAACGCTCGAGAAACCTCGCACGATCCAGGATGCCCTCCACAAAGCCTCAGATTACATAATGATCGAAGAAGAAAACCTCTCGTAACGACAAGTACGTCCATCACGAGGGGGAAGAACTTCAGGGCGCGCACAATTACGCGATCAATCCGGAGCAAGGAAGGACTTCGGGAAATACGTGGAACCGTAACCAGAGTTACGACAAAAACGTATACTGCGAGTTCCATCAGACCGAAGGTCACTCCACGGCTAACTGTAAAGTCGTAGGGGCGAGGCTGGCCGCGAAGCTTCTTGCTGAGAACTCTCCGGAGTAACCAGCGTCAAGGATTTAATCCTCGACTCCGACCGTCCGCCAAAAACCAACAAGAATCCTCCGCGGAGAACTCATCACCAAAAAACAGGCGGGGGATAAGCGCGAAAGAAGACCAGACGATCGGGGAAACGATAATTCCCGAAGGAGGGTCAACATGATCATAGGAGGATCCCACTACTGCAGGGACTCGGTTTCAGCCATCAAGGCCTACCAACGGAAAGCCAAGTCAACTGCGAAGTATCCTCCACGGTCACCTCCTCAAGACGGACGGAACACCTCGATAACATTCACCGAAGAAGAGGCGTACGCAATCGACCAACCTCACTGCGATCCCTTGGTCATTGATCTCGTAATAAGAGATCTCAAAGTCGCAAGAATACCTATCGACACCGGAAGCACTGTAAACCTAATCTTCCGCGATACCTTGAGAAGGATGGGCGTCGAGCTCGGAGAAGTTACTCCGGTACCGAAACCGCTCACGGGTTTCTCCGGACAAACGTCCATGACCTTGGGATCGATTCAGCTACCCGTCATAGCAAAAAACGTTACCAGGATAGTTGACTTCGCGGTGGAAGATAGCCCGGCTATTTACAACGCAATCATGGGAACTCCATGGCTAAACGCTATGAAGGCCGTTCCCTCGACTTATCACTTGGGCATTAAATTCCCAACCAGGACTGGAATTGCCGCAATATGGGGTTGTCAAAAACAATCGCGACTTTGTTTCCTAGCGGAGCATAAGTTGAGACAGATCACGACAACCTCTACGGTTAAACGCAAGCGAACTCAGCCTTCCGCCGAAGACAAAGAGACATCTCCCGCGGAAGCAGATACAGAGATCGGAACCATCCCCAACTCCGAAGACAACGTCACAACTCAACGGGAAGAGGAAAATCCCGAGGTGAACGTCGACCCCGCAACTAAAGCGGTCGACGGAAAACCAACCGACGAGTAAACATACTCGCGGCATGAACAGAACTACGAGATGGCTTGATCCTCGAAAGAGGTACGTAGGAAGCCCGTCAAAACCCGGCGAGTTCAGCTATCCCCCTCACCAAAAAGAGGGGGGAGTGGGTACATATACTCGTATACTCCCACAAAAAAAAAAAAACCGCATTTGTATTCAAAATTTTCGAAACTATTTTAATAAAACTTACTTTCTCAATTTGTCGATTCTTAAACACATAGACACTTCGGAAAACGAAAAACGTATCCTCAAGAAAACGCGAGACGTCGCAATTTTTACTGAAGATATTTAGTTCGTATCATCCGTCAAAATAATCCATCAGCGACTTTAAACGAAATAGTCCGCCCGCGACTTTTTAAAAAAAACATAAAAACAAACCCGTCGATTGGCCCCGACGGGCAAGTACAGAGATATTTCACTCAAGCAAATTCGTAGTCTGATCTTTTCACAAGATCCTGTTGCATCCGTCCAGCACTTCGCAAAGGAAGTAGCTCGATTCGTACCTAGACAAATCATATAAGCCGATAACACTTCGCGGATTTTAAAACGATAAGAATCAGGTCAAAATCATAAAACAGGCAAAACGAAAGCCGATCAGTCATCGCAAAGCCTCGAAGCTGAAAGTAGACCTAGGTCTTGCCCTAAGCCCAGTCTTGCTGGCACTTAACATCTCACGGACATAGTATCAAATACGAGATCCCAAAATATGTCTCTTAACGCTTACACCTAAAAACGCTCGCTAAAAAGTAGCATACGGACCAAACGGCAAACTAAGAGTTAGGATACGAAGTGACTACTCGCATTCTGCCCTCTACACTTGGCGAAAGTTTAAATCAGATCATAAAAAGCAAACTTATTTCATATTAAAAGCCGCACAAAGGCGGCAGGGATTCGAAGCCTTAAAAGGCCAGTCCCGAAATACATAAAATTACGCGACCTACTATGGTCGCGGCATCAACAGATAGAACGACCACACTCGGCCACGAAAATACAAAGATAAGGGAAATACATTTTCCCGATAAACTCAGTAGAGGATAAAGTCATCCGACGAAGAAGTCCCAAACTCCGTCGGATAGGTTACCTCATCATCACCTCCCTCCGCTTCGGTCGCGACCTCCACCGTGTCGGGAGAAACTGGGATCGGCTCCCAGAGTCCCCAGATCCTTTCCTCGATAGGGGGAACAAGCGACTCAGCGTGAACATTGTCCTTCATGCCATCTTGCATGAGGCTCAACTCCTCTTGGTAAACATAATCCCTATGTTGAGTCCTTGTGAGAGATCCAACCGATCCGCGACACTCGCGGAAATCACCTACCGCGGCGTCGGCAGCCCGGAGATTATAAAACTCTTCCTGGAAACGCGTCGCCCGATTCTGCATCTCGGCGGCAATCTCCCGCTTGGCCTGCCTCCTCGCCCGGCGAACCTCTCTAGTATGATCGGCAGCAGTCCTTAAATCCCGCTCCAAGGTCTCTTCCTGGAGTCGCGCCAAGTCATTCGCGTTCTTCTCCGCTTTGAAACGCCAGATCCTTGATTCTCTCTGACTATCCAACAACGCCGTGCCAAGATAATTCATCGCCTGAGAAATTCGAAAAATAGAATTTTTATTCGGATAAACGAAGAGAAACTAACCCAGTTCACCACGCGAGAAGCCTCCGCCAAAACTTCGGGTCTTTCCTCTGTATCCTCCGCAAAGGATAACGGGACAGGATGATCAGGAAGACCGAAAAAGAAGTCATCAAGGTCGGTAATCTGCGCGGCGCTTGAACCGCTCCCATCGCCAAAACCTAGAGACGGATCCCATCCCGGAAGTGGAGAATCGTCAGCAGGAAAGTCGTGATCCTCGACCTCGATGTCTTTATTCTTCTGCGGCAGCTTGGACGACCTCTCAACCAGAACGCGCTCCGGGAGATGTTCAACGGGTGCAAAATCAATCTCACTCTCCGGCTCGAAGTCAAGGTGAACCCATCGGATCGCCTTCCGAACTCTCCGACGAGTAAAACTCGTCCACCAATGATCACCGCTCCTCATCGCGTCTCTCACCTCCATAATATATCTAGGCCAAGGATGGATTACGCTGATGTGCGGGAGGGGATTTGGAACTGTCCGAAACATCGGGATAAACTCCTCCGCGACTGACGCAGCGTCGAGTCGGACGTAGAAGAATAATTGCAGCCTCAGAAGCGCCTCAAAATGGTCGGCAGTAAGGGATAGGCCGCGCTCGTAACTCAGAATTACAAGCCCGATAAGGATCTCAAAACTCGTAGGGCTTAGTTGGTTGAACGAAACCTGAAAACGGTCCAGTACGCGGACGATGATCTCAGGAATCGGAAACCAAATACGGCAGCGTGACAAAATGGCCTCGTAACACGTGAAGTAGCCCTCCGGAGGATAGTCGGCACTCTCTCCGGCCCTAGGAATCCGGAACTCAACCGCGTCCGGGACTCCGGCAAACTTCCAAAGCGTCTCGAGGAAAAGGTCAGTGGTCTTGCTCGGTAAATGATTCCCCGTTTTCCGAGATCGACAGATCGGGAACTTCTCCTCTCCGGGACGTTTGATCCGATCACTGCTTGCTCTCCAATACGCGTCGCGTTCAGCCGCATTCGGAGGAAGTTCGAACTCGGCTTTCGGAACGAGGAGCTCTTCGTCCTGGTTGCAATCAGGAGAAGAAGTCATGGGAGCCTTCTTCTTAGAAGACTTTTTCCGCTTTTGAACAACTTTGACATTTTAGTGAGGGATTTTCTTTCTAAATTTTTCTCTTGAGAGGATTCTTCAGAGAAGGTCTTATGAAAGATGGGTAAGTAAAAATGAAAGAGTTACCCCCTTTTTATAAGCTTTAGAATTTACTATTCAAGTTCGGACTTTTGGAAACCAACTTGGCCTAAAAACTCGCTTAAACTCACCGAACCATACGACAGAACCTTGTCAACCCACAATTCTACCGCACTGGGGGGCTAACTGTTGGGGTTGAAATCGGACAAGGCAAAGTTGGCTTCCAAATTTTACGTTTAAAAATTATTTACTTAAGAATTTTTTTACGGTTTTTCGGAAAAGGAAAATCTATACGAAAGTTTGCGGAAAAATCTTGTTTTTAAGACATTGACTCCTTAAAGCAACGATTTCTTAATCAATCAACGATTTCTTAATCAACGACTCGAGGAATCGACGATTTAAGAAAACGACGATTTCTTAAAAGCAAACGGAACTTTGATATCAAAGGACCAAATCTCCGCAAACAAGCATCCGAGAGGATCATAGTCTTGCGGAAGGTTCGAACACTTGGGCAACGGACCGTATCCACGTTATAAACCCAATCGCGATGGTGATCGGGTCACGGATAAAAGCTCGGTTGCTATAACGAACGGATCACGAGATCACGCTCGGTCGCTATAGCGACCGAGCTCCGAACGAAGCTGGGTTGAGGACGCCATTCTTGAAGAGGTTGAAGATGCCCTGCCTAAGATTGCACGACTTGAAGCTGAGGTAGCTAAAGTAAAATCAGATGTTGATGATTTAAAGGGCGTGATAACTGAAATGATGGAAGAGGTTATGAGAACTAAAACAGAGTTGAAGAGATGTGAAGTGAAGATGAAGATTGGGTGTGTGATCGTAAGCTTGATCAGGATTGGGTTCATAGTTGGTTTGAAGAACTAGAAGTTGTTTGTGTCTTTTTCAATTGAAAACTGAGTTGTTTGTTGTCTGTTTTGGGTTGAAGTTGTTTTGTTTACTTTAAGGTGAAAAACTAAGTTGTTGTGTCTGTTTTAAGGTGAAGAACTAAACTGTTGTTGTTGTTGTTTGAAGTAAGAAATTAACTTGTCCTGCTTGTTTTTGAGACACAAACCAATCCGAATAGCTTTAAATATAACATAAGTGTCAAACCACTACAAAATAGATCCTAAACCTTGAAACATTACATAAGTGTCAAAGCACTAAAACTTCAAAATAGATTCGAAAAACTGAAACAAAGACAGAAGCCAATCCGAAAATATTAAAACTGAAACAAAGACACATCTGAGCCAATCCGAAAGTACTAAAACCATCGTCCCCATCCCGACGCATCTGAGCTAGGTGGTGCATGTGTGGCTTGTTCCCATCTCTCTGACCCTTGTGGCTGTGGTGACACTCGTGGCTGTGGTGACACTCGTGGCTGTCGTGGCTGTGTTGATTCTTGTGGTTGTGCCGGTTGTGATGATGATGCATGAGACTGTCCCTGGTTTGGTTGTGACGATGATGCATGAGACGACTGTCCCTGGTTAGGTTGTGACGATGATGCATTAGACTGAACCTAGAATCATAAAAAAAAATCAAGTGAGCATAACAAGATTAGAAACAAACCAAAATCATCTTTAAACTTGCCTGATTTTTCCTAGGGCGACCTCGTGGTTTCTTGGGCTGAGCTTCAACAAAATCATTCTTACATGTCTTCTTGTTGTGATTCTCTTGCTTGCAATTAGAACATGTAACGACACGGTCAGCACGAAATAGCTTCGTACTATCAGTTGCAGATACTTTCGGGCCCTTGTTAGAATCTGTCTCACCCTTGCTCTTAAATCTATCATGGTTCTTTGGTCTCCCCGGGTTACCTTTTCTCCAAGGTGGTGGGAGAACACCTAATCTACCCGTCTCAGGCTATAACTTCTTCCCTTGAACAGGCCTTACCCCCATGCTATAGGTTTGACGCCACATAGCTATGGTATAACAAGGAGCTACAAAGTCAGCAAGCTTTTTACCTCCTTTAAGGATCACATAAGCGGCATGAATGCAAGGAATTCCAGTCATTTGCCACTGGATACACCCACAAGTAAGCTCATCCATATCTACAGCATACGCCACACCACCATAATCAACCTCTGTGACTGGACCAACTGCTGGAAAGCTTAAACAATCCTTAGACCCTGACTCTACTTTAGCCATCTGAACATGCGTCCTCTTTGTGAACTTTGTCTTCGCATTTTTAGCTATTACAGCCCTTTTGAAATTTCGAACCATACACTGTCTCCTTATATCCTCTAGCATCTCCAATAATGGCTTTCTTCTTGCTTCACGGATAGTTCTGTTGAAGGACTCACATAGGTTATTCAGATTATCGTTGCACAAGGTTCCTAATTTGAAATATGTCCTGCACCAAGTTTCTGGTTTGGTGACTTGAAGAGTAGCATAGGCGCCTGGATTGTAATCTTTCAGCTTCTCACTCCACATTTTAAAATCTCCAGCTGTATAACTCCTTGCTATTTGCCAGAAGAGTCTTTGTAGCGTCATGTCATGGCTGTTCTTCTTCCAATTATCGAAAATGTGTCTACAACACTGTCTATGCTCAACCTCTGGAAGAATACTGTGGACTGCTTTAACTAAACACTGCCAATTACATGAATGAGACTGTTAAAACACTGAGATATAGATGCTTTAAGCACTAAAAGCTTTAAGAAAAACAAGATCAGATGCTTACCTTTTGTTTATCAGACAATATAGCATAGCCTTTGCCATCCTTTAAGCCCAAGTCATTTGTGAGGTGTCTCACAAACCAGTCCCAATTCGTGTCATTCTCCACTTCTACTACTGCCCATGCAATAGGAACAATCCGATTGTCTCCATCACGCCCTACAACAGCCAAGAGATGACCCTTTATGTCCCACTTCAGAAATGCTCCATCTAAACCTATTATTTGTCTACAGGTAGTCTTCCAAGTCTCCTTCTGCGCATGAAAGCAGATATAAAGCCGGAAAAACCTTTGTTTACTTCCCACTGTCGGCCCAGGGATGGTTTCAATATCCATTGTAGTGCCAGGATTGGTTCGCAAAATCTATGCTTGATAATCCCAAATCTTGTTGAAGTGTTCCTCGTGGCTTGCTTTTCTTTCTTTCATAATCTTTGTCTTCGCATTTCCACAAGCTTCCACATTCACAAACATCCTATACTCTCTCTGGATCTCAGCAGCAATTTCATGCTTGGTGATTTTCGGATTCAATCTCAGCCTCTCAGCGAACAACATGGCTATAGTTGAACACTTCAGAAACTTTGAGTGGCTTGTTATCTCACACGTGTGCTCACTCACATAACCTTTGATCATCAGCTTCTGTTTGCTCTTCTCATAAGAACAATACACCCTCCAGGGACACGAGCTATCTTCACACTTCCCACCTAACTTCAAAGAAGATGACTGATAAAGCTTGATGTTGCGCCGGGTTTTTAATGTATACCTGAGAAGAGTGTGCTTGAATTCTTCAGCAATGGAGAAAGTGTTTCCTAGTCCAAGCATTGCCTCTGGATCCACATCTTCTCTGTAGGCTAAACTAGGAATTGATTGTTCTTCATTTTCATCATCTGATGATAGAGGATCCGGAACTTCTTTTTCATGCTCCCAATACCATTCGTCCCCACTATCTTGATCATTCTCACAATCATCAGTCCTCGCAAGCTCTCCGAAGAAGACAGTCAAATCGCCACCACCTGCTTCCTCGATACCACCATGACCGTCAGCTTCATCTTCACGGACTTCTTCGTTGTTTTAAGCCCCATCGCGACCACCTTTTTCCTCGATACCACGATGACCATCAGCTTCTTCTTCACGGACTTCTTCGTTGGTTGGAGCTCCATCGCGACCACCTTCTTCCTCGATACCACCATCACCGTCAGCTTCATCTTCACGGACTTCTTCGTTGGTTGGGGCTTCACCAGCTTCGTCATCACCGACTACAGCACATTCATCCTCGCTCATTTCCCCTTCTTCTTCCCTATTGACTACATCTGTTTTGCTCTTTTTCTTCTTACATACATCAGCTTCGTCCTCACCAACTCGACCTTTTCTTTTCGTTACAGAACTGGCACCACCGAGTTTCTCTTGTCGAGACTTCTTGTTCTTTGCATTACCCATCTCTTTTCTCTACGAGTTTGGTCGTGTTTGATTCGAGATTCTCGAATTAGGGTTCGTAATTGAGAAAAGCCCCAATTCGATTTTGGTTGATTTTGAGAGATAATGAAGACGATAGCTTTATTTTAGTGAAGAGAGGACAATGTCGTTTTGATTAACGACGAGAATAAATTGCGTTTAAACGCTCTGTTAGTCTAATTAACGCCGGGTTTTAATTGATCCATATTCGACAAAAAGTTTGAGGTTTTCATGGTTACTTCGCAACCTGGGGATTATAATGGTCCAATTCAAAAAGGTGAGGATTTTTTAAACATTTTTCCCGTTTATTTACCTAATTACGTTTTTTCCCTTAATAAAATTCATTATTTACGTAAAATACCTAAACCCTAATAGACGCAGACGCTCTCTCCATCTCTCTCGATCTCTCTCCATCTCAAGCCTTCTCTCCATCTCAACCTCTCTCTCCATCTCTCCCTCTCCATCACGAGGCTTTCGACACAAACCCATCTCAAGCTCTCTCTCTCTCTCTCTCTCTCTCTCTCTCTCTCTCTCTCTCTCTCTCTCTCTCTCTCTCTCTCTCTCTCTCTCTCTCTCTCTCTCTCAACGCATCTCTCTGTTCTCCGACAAACCCATTCTCTTTGAGGTAATAGTCACATTCTCTGTTTGACACTGATAGTGATGGTCACTGTTCTAATTGATGGTATGTTGCAGATTCTCCAAGTGTGAGATGAGTTGATGGTGCAATGCGAGGATTGTTCTGAGTGCCAACTGCCAAGTGTTTTTGATTTCGTGATGTGATCGTGATTTTGTGTTGCTGCATTTTGGTTTGAATGTGTTTGTTTACATATTACTTCTAGGAAGCTTTACTGTTAGGGTTGGCTAGTGATAGAGTAAAGGTGTAAACTTTTTGTCGTTTTAGGAAACTTGATATGGGTTTGTTTACTTGGCCTTTGATTCAATGCTGAGACTTGATTGATTTTCTTTGTTAGTGTCAAAGCTTCTATATTTTTAACAGCAGCAGATATGAGTTACTGTTAGCTTGTCGACTTTTTATTACAGATCAGTTTGTATGTGCGTGCATTTGTGGTCTCTGTTCCTTTGATTATTTAGGATATGGAATGCGTTAGATGGGTTTGTATCTTGTGAGGATGTTTTACTTAGTTGAACACTAATACAAGAAAGATCCATTGATCTGCAGCTTTGTTTCATTTAGTCTCATTGCATATTTTTTTCTATCTTTTTACAGGTCTCTCAAGCTCAGACTCTCTCAAGCTCAGACTGCTGCTGTTCTCGAGGTCTGTTGTGATAGTCTAGATGTTTGAATGGTTCAAGCTTGCTCGGACTACCATTGTTCCTCTCCAGCTTGCTCAGACCATGTGATCTTTTCTCATTATTCTCTTGTTGTACAAAGAAACTTGTCATTGTATTGGAAAATCTGTATCAAAGAACAGAATTTTGTTTCAAATCTCATCTATTTCCTTTTAGTGTATGTGTATCCCATAAAAACAAATTTAAAATACAAAATTTTCTAACGAAAAAGCAAATCAGACGCCATTATTGGAGAGAACAGATTAGCATACAAACAGATACAAAATTATAATTTTTTAATACTTTTATAGATGTAAATATATTTAAACTACATTTTATTTATTTAGAGAGTTTTGAAGATTATATTTTTTTGGTGAAATTTAGAGAGTTTTAGTTGAATCCAAAGGATTCTGACGAGTTTAGTAGGAGAATTTGGTAGGATTTGGTAAGATCTATTTTTTAATATTTCAAGAATAAAATTATTCTGGATAATTAATTTGGTAGGATTTGGTAATTTATTTCATCTTTCTTGATGTCCACTTTCGTACACAGAAAGAAGAGTGAACAAGTCTCCATTATAGTTGCAGGATTGAACAAGTCTACAAAGATAAATGAGCTCAGATCCTAGTTTAGTGTTCTTGTTATTATTAGACTCATTTCATCGATCTCTCTGCTTTTCTTTGATGCACATTCCCTAGCTAGAAAAATATGTCCACTTACCTCAAGCAATCAAAAGTACATGATTAAGTCAATCATCAATAGAGAAGCAGCTTGGAAAGGAGAGTTTAAAGCTGCGGGTCTAGCTTGGATCTGTTCTGACTCAGCAGGAAATATCATCATGGAAGTATCTAGCACAGAAGAATTTGTCTCATGAGCGCTAGTTTCAGAAGGCTTGGCGATCTGGAAGGCCATCATCACAGCTCGGAACTCAGGGTTCTCCAACGTTGTCATTAAGTCAGACCTCAGATTATCATCAGAGCTATCAATAAGAGAGAAACAATCAAGGAACTTTTTGGAATATTGCATGATATCCACAATTTAGCCTTCGATCTCTCATTTATCTCTTTTACTTATGTCTCTCGCTCAAACAATTTAGCTGCAGACTCGCTTGCTAAGAGAGCGTTGTCCTCTTATTCCTCTGCTTTGTAAACTCTGTTTTAAATTATTCAAGTAGCCGTTCAAAAAAAAAGTTGTGCCTTCTGATTTTTTATATGAGCTGAGTGTTGCATATGCCAAATCCAGATCCGTAGACATTCAGTGTGATGAAAGGTCGGGTCTTTAACCAAAGACTTCATAGTTTCAGATGATGAAAGCTTTGTTATATCGTATCCAGTGTTGCACATACCAAAGAAGAGCAGAGGGATCTTTCTTAAATCATAAACAAAGTAGACAGTTTATTTCAATTTTGCAAAGATGAAGACTCCAGACAGAGGAGATGAAACTTCATCTCGAAGAGCTTTTCACTGGAAATATAGGAACAAATGGTGTGTTGAGAGGTTTTGTTCTCTCTGTTACAATCAATCTCAATCCTTTTGTAATGTGTCCTGTAGCCATGATCGGACCAAACAAAAAATTTAAGCTTCTTCTTCTAGGTAATGATAAAACGAAGGAGAATAGAGGTTTTTGAATATTGCAACACGTCAATCATCTCTTCTAGTTAATTTTTTAAAATACCATCTACGTAGATGGTATTCTTTCTTATTGAATTTAAAGGGTAGACATAATTGTACGAACCTCTGGCTTTCAGACGTACGTTGACTATCATTTTCTTGATGTCCACGGCAGCTTTGAAAACTCCAATGGTTGGCTGGTTACACACAAAACAATTGGTGTTCTTCTCGTGGTGCTGCATCGTGAAATCCAAAACAACAATGAGAAACTCTGTTTTCACAAGTCACATATTGAGTAGCTCTGTTTTGACGAGTTGTGATGAGAGTCAGCCGGTTAATAACCAAAGTAAACCGATATTATGGTTTAGTGCATTAGGGTTGCTCTCCACTAGTAACGTGTGATAGTGGGGGAATGGGTAGTTATATACGTTTTGCTATATATTTACGTAGTTGTATTTTCTATAAACATGAAGAGAAAAATTGCAGTAGAGTTTCTTTTAAGTCTTTGGACCTATCAAGTTGCATACCATTAGGGCACAAAGATTGCAGAAGTAACGGTTTCAGTTTGTTACAACTGGATTCAAGAATGGTTTTCTGCAAATGGAACATGCTAGAGGCAATGCATCCTCCACCTCCTCCTATGTTGTCTTAAACTCAGTCTTCCTGGCTGTTGGTTTGGCCATCTTCTTGACGGTTTCTAAACCGGAGGTTTGTTTTTTGGAGGCTTGCTTCATCAAGCGTTCTTTTGTTTGAGTTGAGTCGTTTGGCCTTCCTGTGACTTAAACTCTTTCTCAACAGCAGGGTGAGGCTCTTTAACTTCACAAGAATCTGACATTCTTGCACCCGAATGAGGTTAATGAATCCACCTACGCATCATGAATCATGATTGGTTATCATAACTAGTTTTGTAAAAGAAAGAAACACCAAGAAACCCACCAAGTTTTATACGAACAGAGATTCCAGTAAAAGAGACCAAGAACATAATGAGGATTTTTGTTTATAATGAGCTATTACAGTGCTGAATGAACGTTTTACTCAAATTGGCGGGATCCCATACTTCGAAAGTACTAAATAGAAGAACCAACAGAGAGAAAGTGGCATGAAAAAAAAGACAAGGAGGCAAATCACCTCGAATTTAGATGAAAATGAAGATTCTCCGGTGAATTACGTCAGAGATAAATAAAACCGACGGTGACGAAAGTCTTCCGATTTGGAGAGAGACGCAGAGAAAGGAAGAGAAGAAGAAGAAGAGTTGGGACTCGTTTGTTAGTTAATCTACTTTGATCTAATGGGCATTTAATTCACACTAATCCCATTAAATATATAACTTTTATTTTTATTTTTTTAAGACATATTATGACTTATGAATTGCATATAAAGACATTTGATGCTGAATAGATATTTTATTGATGTACATTGTCTTTTATGCCTTCAAATAAGACCCGACTACAATTTCTCTCAGCTAACTCTAACTATAAACTAACCGATTCACTACAAGAAAACATGATTTTAACGACAACTACTATCCTCGCTAATTCATCGTAAATGAGTCTTTACGACGATTTAGCGAGGAAACGCGTATCGTCGTTAAAGTTTGGTCGTAAGTCGTAACAGATATTTAATCGCCATTTCGTCGTAAAAGTACGAGGGACCCATTTCATCGTAAAACAAAGGTTAAATATTCGTCGTAAAGGAGACGTAGATTTCCACGTAAAGTAGACGCTAACTTTCCACGTAAAGAATCCTCGTAAGATCGACGTAAAATATACTCGTAAAATACACGTAAACTTTACACGTAAAGTAGACGTAATATATCGTCGTAAAGAAAACATAAAGCCTTACACGTATATTCGTCGTAAAGGTTTCGTCGTTAATGACACGTAAAGCTTATTCGTTAAATCCTCGTGACTTAACCAGAAATTTGCTTCGTTTTATATAACTGATTTTACTTTTAAATTTAAATTATAAATATTAGAAATTTAAAGAATTATTTCAAAAATATTAGAAATATAAATAATTATTAATGCGAAAATATTAAAAATTTGGAATAAATAATAACCGAAAAATATTATATAAATAAAAGTTTGGAATTTTTATATTATACAACAAAAAAACTAGGTAGGGCGGGGGCGGTGAATCGTCTTCCGGTAAAGGTCTTCACTCCTCCTCTGTAGTTCCTCCTCTTGCTGCTGAGTACGAGAAGGCTCGAGAACCGGGTTCCGTCGTCGCATATACGCCAACATCTCCTCCCATTGGGGATTTCCAGAAGCTATAACTTCCAGAAACCCCTCCACTCCACCCATACGAGCTTGGAACGATTGGCGCGTGGACGCCAACTCAGACTGCGTCGACGCCAACTGAGTCCGCACCGAGTCTAACTCCGAACGCAGCTCAGTGACTTCGTCGGTTCGTCTCTGACCATAAGACGATGTCGCTCTTGGGACATCGTTGACGGAACCGATTCCCAACGTATGTCCCTTTTTCTTAGGGACGATCTACAAAAAAAAATAAAGTTTAATGTTAATAATTAAAAATAGGTAGATTAAAAATTAAAATAAAAAATTTTACCTCCTCGTAAATCTGATCCACTTCTTGAGTGGATAATACGACCGGTATTCCATCGGGAGATTGCTGGGTCAGCTGGGTTTGGCGGTCTTCAATCCGAGCAACGACATTGTTGTAGACTTGCTCGGACTTCGGATCCACAAATACCCCCGCCTTGTGATGTTAGGAGTTTTGAGGCTCCTAAGTCAAATGATAGTAAAGTGGAAGTAAGTTGTCGAACCAATTCTAAGGGATTTAAAGCAATGAGAATGCAAGTGCCTATTTAATCTAAGTGCAACCAGAGATTTGAATGATTTTAAATTACTACTAATGATTGAATGCAATAAAAGAATTATACTTTCTTAACTAATGGAAAAGAGAACTCATGGGTGTAGGGAATTTGACCTTGGGTGATCAAGTTTCGAACTAAGAAATGCAAATGATCAATCAAACTATCAACCTTAAGCCTAAACACAATTCTAAGCAAGCTCTATGTCTAGATGAATGCTCATTTGCAAACACATCTCAAACATCAAATGTCTTTGGTTGAATAATATGAAAGCAATCATTAAGAACAAGTCTAATAGCTATCTTAGCATCTTTAACAACAAATGTCTTTGGCAAAATACACTAAAAGCTTAGGAGAGTTGTCTCAGTCATTTCATCAAACACCTTTTGGGTGGGAAAAGCCTAATGATCAACTTTTAAGTAGCTAACTCAAAAGATGCATTATGAATACTCTACTAGCAAGGAACAAGAATGATCTACACTAAAACATCCTAGAACTAGCCTAATCACCCTTAATCTCCCTAACCCATGAATTCAAAAGGTAATTACTCACTAATCTCCATGATTCCTCTTAAACCCATGGTGGATTTCAGATTAATCATGTAGAGAAATAGATAAGAAATCAACAGAAACACAAGAACATAACAAATCAAAATCCAAAAGAGATGAACTTTTCTTGAGAGTTTTGTGTTCTTCCAATAGATCAAAGATCATCTGCCAAATGGTGGCTACATAGTACTTAAACATTAGGTTTTCCAAGTGCAAAAACGTGCACAACAATTGCAAAAAGGTTCTTGAAAAATAATAAAATCGTGCAGCAGATAACGCGGAGCGACCTCAGAGGGTCACTCCAGGAGGTCGCTCTGGGTTTGGGAGCGACCTTAAGGGGTCGCTCTGAGAGGTCGCTCCAGCCTCCATTTTTGTGTCTCCGGACGATGAAAACGCGAGCGACTTAGGTAGGTTGCTCTAGTTGGTCGCTCTGGTTGGGAGCGACCTTGGGGGGTCGCTCTGAGAGGTCACTCTGCGGTTCTCGGCCAGGATGGATATGCCTTTAGTAAATTGATCATAACTCCTCCATTACATCTCCAAATGACTTGAAACCACTTCCATTAGAAATCTAACTCAATTTCCTGTGTCTCCACAAAATCTTAGCAACAGAAGATTTCTCTAAGGCCTGCATCCATGCTCATCTTTCACCCCCTTTTTGATCACATTGCTTCCAAATGTCTCCAAGAACTCCATGTGGTGTTCCAATACCTGATAGAGACATATGTATGCCAAATGCAACCTAAACATGTCTAAATCGTAATCTATATGATGAAAATGCTTATGAATGAATGGTTAAAACAATGCAAATATGCAAGACATCACCTTGGTCTTGTGGGTCCTCTCGTAAAGCTCTTTAAGAGACGAGAGTTGTCCCGTCTCTTTGGCCTGATAATATTTAAAATTTAAATAGTTAGAATCAATATACATATATAAACATATTAATTATTAAAATATTTTATATGAAAAAAAAATTAGAAATTAATTACCATTTCCAAGCGGACACGGGCATGGGGTTTTTGACCCGTACAGTGAAGCATCGGGCCGTTGCCGTGCTCGTCTTTGGTATTATGAGAGGCGGAGCAGGCGTTGGAGACTGCAATGGATGATGGCAGCTCCAGTAACGGATGAGGCCATCGTAGATCTCCTGGGTCAGCTCGGCGGGTTTCACGTCGTTGTAACCCATGTAGATCCAGTCCTCCTTCAAGTTGCCTACGGTGTCCAACAACCGCTTCTTTGCCTTTGCGATGAACTTCGCTTTCACGTCCTCGTGAACCCCGATGGACCAATGTTATCTTTGCTGCATGTATAACACAAAAAAAAGATTAATAATTAGTTAAAAAATATTAATGAAATAAAAGTTAATAATAAAAATTAAACATAAAATAATTAATTTAAAAAACTTACAGCAAACATCTTGAACCACGTGTTTCTGACGTGGTGCGGCGTCTTCGCCCAGTTTGGGTGAGCCTCGGAGAAGTATCCTTTGATGATATCGGATACGCTCGTAGCGACAGAATTGTCGACCCCAAACCTGAAAAAAAACAAAGTTATAAAAAAATTTATTATTAATTTTAAAAATATTTAAATAAAAAAAAATTACGTACCACAGAGTCCCCTCTGGTCGGTCGGGGTCTAAAACTGGTAAACCGGCTCGGCCTGGTTGAGCGAGAAGATCCTCAACCATGTACCGAGCAAAAGGAGCGGTCGGCGGCACCCACAACTCCGGATGAATGTATCCGGGTGCAACCGGGTCTTGAACCGCCTGAGGTGCAGCAGGTGGGGGTGGTGCACCAGATGGAGGAACCGGTGGTGGCTGAGACTGAGACTCCGGGACAATCTCCGGGATGGAGGAGCCTGGAGCTGAAGATGATGATCCAGCAGCAGGATCACCACAGAACATCTGACTGTAGTGGGGAGTTTTCTTCTACTTGTTCTTTCAAATCATCTGAAAAAAAATTCAGATAGTTAGAAAAAACAAGCAGAAGAAATCAACTAATCAAAAAATTCTATCAACCTATCTAAATTCTCTACACTAACCACCTAATCAACTATAAACCTATTTAAATTCACTAAACTAAACCACCTACCTAGAGAGAGATTAGAGAGAACTTTGAGAGGTGTAGGAGAGGAAATTGGGACGAAATGAAGTGTCTGGTTCTCGCGTGTATATATAAGATTACATGGAGACGTAAATTCGTCGTAAACTTACGACGAAACAGCAAGGCCCGTGTCATAATTTACGACGAATTAGCAAGGCCCGTGTTTTTTACCTTTACGACGAATTTGCAAGGTCCGTCTTTTTGGTTCACGTGGATTTTACGACAAAACCGTCCTACGTGGATTTAGCATTTGTTTTTTACATTTCGTCGTAATTACCACGTTATTTTACGAGTATTTAACGTTTATATCCTATAATTTCCTAAACCCTAAACCCCAAATTCCTAAAATCTTAACTAGTAAATTATATGTGTTTAGTTTTGTTTAATCATGAAATTTTAATTATATAGGTTTAATTTAATTATATAGGTTTAATTTATTTTTAAGTGAATTGAAACCATATATATATATATATATAGATTGAGGTTTGGGGTTTAGGGTATTGGGTTTAAGGGTTCCATGTAGTAGCCGTTAATTCCTCGTATATTAGCGTGTTCTTTACGACAAAATAGAAAAAATTCATGCTAATTCCACGTAAGCCAGTTTCGTCGTAAAGAACTCGCAAGCTTACGTGGAATTAGGAAGGTATATATTATATTTCATCGTAAATTCCTCGTTGATTACGAGTTATTAACGAGGTAATTTTGTAAATCCCTAAGCCCCTAACCCTTTACCCTAAATCCCAAACCCCAAAATCTTAACTAATAACATATATATGTGCTTAGTTAATTTAATCAAGAAATTTTAAATATGCGTGTTTATTAAGTCTTCTTAAGTGAATTGAGTTTAGCAATGTAAACCTTATATATAGATTGACTTATAAGTTAAGGAAGTTTTGGTTAATTTTGGGTTTGATGTTTTAAATTCTTAATTTGTTTAATCATAAAATGTTATTTTTACAAGTTTATTGTGTCTGCTAAGTGAAAGCATACATAGATTGAGGTTTGGGGTTTAGGGTTTAGAGTTTTAGGGATTTACACATGACACTTGTTAATTCAACGTAAATTAACGAGTTCTTTACGACGAAACAGCTAAAATGCTTGTTATTTCCACATAAGCTGATTTCGTCGTAAAGACCTCGCAATCTTACGTGGAATTAGCAAAGCGCGTATTTATTTTTAACGTGGTCTTTACGACGAAATCAGCTTACGTGGATTTTGCAAGGCCCATGTTTTTGTTTTACGAGGAATTAACGACGATAACGTTTAAATCCCTAAAAGTGTAAACCACAAACACCAAACTTCAAACTTCCTTTAACTTATAACTCAATCTCAAACATCAAACCCGATACCCTAAACCCCAAACACCCAATTCACTAATAAGAGAAAATAAAATTTATATAATTTAATTTTCATGATTCTAAACAAATGCATTAATTAAGTCTGAAAGTAAATAATATTTTTTTTAAAATTACATCATCATTCAGATACATCATCATTCTCTTCAACACTAGAAACATCATCACTTTCATTAAACTCGTCTTCAACAGCATCGTCAGTGGTATCGTCGGGAAGATTTTCATACTCATGATTATGCGGATCAATGAGTAGGATGTCATCCATTTGTTGTTCAGGTTTTTCGATTTCATTGATGTGTTCTTCTTGCAAAGGTGGTTCTTCTCCACCGATTATTCGTCCACGGGGTGTAACTTTGATAACGGCTAACCAACTTCTTCCAGATTCTCGCAACTTCGGGTATGGTAGGAAGCTAACTTGGTCTGCTTGCGAAGCTAATATGAAAGGCTCGAATTTGTTGTACATCCGTCCACCATTGACAGCAACTACACCGAATTTGTTAAATCGAACACCTCTGTTGACCACGGGGTCGAACCAGTCACATTTGAATATGACGCATTTCAGCTTCAATAACCCAGGGAATTCCACTTCAATAATCTCCTGCAAGATCCTGTAGAAATTGGTTTCGCCTTTCACACAAATTCCATAATTGCTGGTCACCCGGTGTTTACCATACTCGTACGTATGAAAAGTAAAGCCTAGTGAGAAATACATCGCTGATGTGGTGACCTTTGCAAGTGGACCCTGAACTAATTCGTGAAACCATGTGGAGTAATCTGGATCCTCATATTCAACCTGAAAATTTAAATTAAAGAGAACATTGAAATTATAAATGATACTAACGGTGAATACATACCATGTATATGCCAAAAAATATCGGAGTGGAGTAAATACCTGACTCTTCAACCATTTAATAAAGTGTTGATCTTTCCTTTTATCTACCTCAGTTGTGGATATACCTGGGATTGCTTCTTGGACTTGAGTAACAAATAGGCTGTAAAATGTACATATTTTATTAATTATATCATTTGAAAAGTATATTTTAATTAGAATTAGTTTAGAAGTTTCCATATATGTTACCTTTCAAAATAGCGCATAAATGGATCCTCACAATTAAGTAGAATGTAAGTGTGTGCACTATGGGCGTCTTCACCACTCGGCCACCAAACCTCTTTCGTTTTCCCATCCATTCGGTTAATCTGGCTAAAGATATCTGGAACACCAGCAACTGCATATGTTGGGGCAACACCACCATCATCATATCTTCTTGGAGCTCTTTGTCGGGTCCGTACATTAGGTGCAAAGTAGTACGATGTGAAGTGAGATGGTTCTTCCGTCAAACTTCCAGCAATTATAGAACCTTCAACCTTTTCGAGGTTTTTTGTCTTTCCCTTCAAATATTTCATTGCCCGCTCATACTGATACATCCATCCATAATGTACTGGTCCTCGAAGCAATGCCTCATACGGGAGGTGGACAGCTAAATGCTCCATGACGTCAAAAAATGAGGGAGGAAATATCATCTCCAAGTTGCACAATAAGATCGGAAAATTCTCGTGAAGTTGTTCTACGACATCCTCTTTAAGAGTGCGAGTGCTCAAATCCCTGAAAAATGCTCCAATTGCTTTGTATATTCCAAAAACAATTAAACAAATTATTAGTGCATATTTTTGAAAAATAAATTAAGAAATTAATTAGTGTGAGTAATAATATATTACATGCAAGTGCTTCATGTACTTTTGTTGGAAGTAGCTCCGCAAATGCAAAGGAAAGTAGTCTTTGCATAAAGACATGACAATCATGACTCTTCATCCCGGAGAACTTTTGGACCTTTTCAACACATCTAGAGAGGTTTGAAATATACCCATCAGGAAACTTCACTGCTGATGCAACCCAGTTGAACAAGACCGACTTTTGTTCTGAAGATAATCTGAATACCGGTTCAGGAACTTGTCAATTGCTTTTTATATGTAACTCGGGTCTTGAGCAAATATCAGGCAAGTCCAACCTCGATTTTTGATTGTCTTTTGTCTTCCCTAGAACATTCAATATTGTATTCATAATGTTCTCAAAAAAATTCTTCTCAATATTCATCACATCCAGGTTGTGGCGCAAAAGAAAATCCTTCCAATACGGCAACTCCCAAAATATACTCTTCTTGTGTCAGTTGTGCTGAACTCCATAATAATCAGGCATATTACCGGGAACATGCCAATTACCACCACAACGAACTGTTTCTTGAGCTCCGTAGTAATCGATTTGCTGTTCAATTTATTCTCCAGTTAAATACGGAGGAGGAGTGTCTCTCACAACCCTTTTCTGCCTAAACAATTTCTTGTTTCTTCGATAAGGATGATTAATGGGAAGAAATCGACGGTGACAATCGAACCAACTTGTCTTCCTACCGTTCTTCAGCTGAAATGCATATGTCGTTCCATTACAATATGGACAAGATAATCTCCCATGTGTATTCCACCCAGACAACATCCCATAAGCAGGAAAGTCACTTATGGTCCACAAAAGCATCGCTCGCATCGTAAAATTCGTCTTCATTGAGCAGTCGTATTAATATGGTCAAGAACAGAAACTCCCGTTGCATGCACATATCTGGGGGCATGTTATATGGCGTCATAAAGACTGGCGACAATGAATATTGTCTCCCTGACATACCGAAGGGACTAAATCCATCCGTGCATAATCCCATATATACATTTCGGCTATTGCTAGCGAATTGTGGATATATTTTGTTAAAATGTTTCCAAGCTCTTGCATCTGATGGATGAGTCATCTCACCATCCGTCTGAGTATGCTCGGCATGCCATCTCATTTTTCCAGCAGTCTCCTCAGATTGGTACAATCTCCTCAGATTGGTACAATCTCCTCAGATTGGTACAATCTCCTCAGATTGGTACAATCTCTTCAATCTTTCGGTAATTGGTAGGTACCACATCCTTTGGTACGGTACCCTATTACGTCCTCGTCCTTGCGGTTTGAATCGTGGCTTCTTGCATAATCGACACTCTTCTAACTTCTCATCATCTCCCCAGTAGAGCATGCAGTTGTCGATGCAAACGTCTATCATCTCAGAAGGCAACCCAAAACTATAAACTAGTTTCTGAATCTCATAATAAGAATCAGCAGATACATTGTCTTCCGGCAAATACTCTTTAAACAAGTCTGTCCATGCATTCATGCAACTTTCAGGTAGATTATGATCAGTTTTAATACTCATCATTCTAGCAGCCAACGACAATTTAGAGAGACCTTCTCTACAACCACTGTAAAGTGGCTGATTCGCAGCATCTAACATTTCATAAAACTTTTTTGCATCTTGTTAGGTTCTTCAACTTCATCATCATCATGAGCAACAAATGCATCAGCTACCATATCATGAACCCTATCATAATTATCTACCATCTGCTCCTCCTGATGGTATCTATGTTAATTATGCAAATGATCAACCGGTTCATTCTGAAAATTGCTATTACTACTATTAGCTTCATTCTCATAATTATAATCTTCTCCATGTTGAAACCAGATATAGTAATTTGGCATGAAACCTGTATTTATTAAATGCTTCGAAATATTTTCACGAGTTGCCAGTTTTGAATTGTTGCTTTTCCGACAAGGAAAAAACATCTTACCGCTTTCCTGGGCGAGCGGTGTAGAATCTGCTTGATGCATAAATGTCTCTAGTCCTTCCAGATACTCTTTCGTCACTCTCCCGTTAGCATCTCTATGCGTGTACATCCACCTCCGCAACTCAAAATAATTTCCATCGCCGGACATTTTTTTTCTTTCACGTTTTTAGATTTTTTTTCTTTTGCATGTGGTGTGTTTCAAATGAAACACAAATTACATATTTATAGGAAAATTCGAAATTGGTAGGTGAGATTTTACTACGAATTAACGACAAAATATGGGTAGTTAGACAAGATAAAAAACGTGTGTCACCTAAAATTAGGTTGAACTCGCAAAAACCCATAAACAAATTCCTCGTTAGTTACACGTTAAAGTTTACGTGTTCCTTACGGCGAAATGAGTTTTCTCGTAAAATGGACGTTAGTTTACGTTTGGTTTACGACGAAATGGTTTTGTCGTTATTTAACGACAAAATTACGTGTTTCCTGTCTTTTCACGTAATTTCCTCGTAAAGGCGACGTAATTTTACGAGGAAATTATTTTGTCGCTAACTCTCGTCGCTAAGACCACGTTTTCTTGTAGTGATTACTTTACTTCCACAATTCTAACTAGACGATAAAAATAAGTAATTAAAAACTTTTTTTTTTTATTTTTCAAAAAGTCACATATATCCCTATATTCTCTCTCAAATACTGATTTTGAATCTCGAATTTTCTTTCCCAAATTCTCTAACCCTAATTTTCGCGAAACTCTCTCCTTCTTCATGATGTGTCGAAGAAAACCATGAACCCAAAGTTATGGGCGCTGGTTTTGATTCAGTGATTTCCTCTCCATGTCTTCACTCATTGTTCTCGACTTTCCGATAATTCTCATCTATACTTTTACTCTCTTTAACGAACCATGATGAAATCGAAGCCAAAGAAGAAAGGAAAGACTACTGAGGAACCAACCCTATCGCAAACCGCTATCGGAGTCGAGAAACCATTGCGAAATCGAAATCGAAGAAAAAGGGAAGCTCAATAGTCAACCTTTGAGTTATTATGGACGGGAGAGATGTCGAGCAGATTCGAGCTCCGGTGTGGAGAGGACGACACGACGGTGAGTAGGTCCGAGTTCTGTTGTGGAGAGGATGAGCAGGTCCGAGCTCCAGTGTGGAGAGGACGCGACGACGAACAGGTCTGAGCTCCATTGATTCTTTTGCTTTTTGTTTGGTTGTTGTAGTCACTTTTGTGAGTCTTAAAATAAAGTGTGTATGATTATTTACCTTATTGAGAAATCAAATTGAATTATGTATTTACTAAAACATCAAAAATGTAATGACGTTTCTATAATACTTGCATTGATCTGTGTTAACAATACTTAGTTTATTTTCCTGCATTCTATTGTTCTGTTTCCGTTGCGGGTTATTAAGCCAAACATAAACGACATGTCTTTATGTGGTTGATACTTGATACCATACTTAATCCAAAATCAGCATAGTCCAGAAGAAAAGTGCCTCTCTAGCACATGTGTTATTTGTATCCAACTCATTATCTCTTGGTTTATATATCTTACTCTAATATTTTGTTTTAATAATTTGAATTATGTTGTAAAATTTATGAATATATGTTTTTTAATTTTATAATTTATAAAATATTTAATAAATGGATTAAGTTACGCATGATTATTGCAAAGGTTCTTAACAAAAGTCCTTAACACACATATATGTATATATATATATATGTATATATTATATATGCGTATGTAATTGTTTGCTAAGGACTTTACGGAAACCGAAACCAAAAGTTTCTTAATTAAGGAATTTTCGGTTTCGGTTTCCGTAAAATCCTTAGCAAACAATTACATACGCATATATAATATATACATATACATATATGTGTATTAAGGACTTTTGTTAAGAACCTTTGCAATAATTATGCTCTTATATTTATTAATTGGTGTAGTAATTTAATTATTAATAAAAATTATACATATATATATATAACTTTTATATCTTATTATATAAATAAAAAATGAATTGATATTCGTTTATAATTATATTTAGTATAAATTATAATTTTTTTATTAAAAGTAAATATTTAAAATAAATGTATATTTACATTTTCATAAAAGTATTAAAGTATATTATTAAAATGCAGACTTAAAAGATACTAAGGAGACTGAGGGAAGAAGGAGAGATTAGTGGCACGAGAAAGACCAAATAGACCCAGGCGAAAGAAACCCCACCACCATCAAACTCTTTTATGGCTGAGCTCCTGGAAACTCAAGAGGAACCAGCTAAGGTAATGGTATCCTCAATAACTGAGAACCAAGGATTAGATACGGCTATATTAGAAGCTGAGGAGAGCTTGAGTATGATTGATGAGATTGGTCTAGGATTGGAAGATAGCGGTAGGGCTTTACAAGGCATCTCTGAGATTGATTTTCAGCAAGTCGTAGATGGAGAAATGGAAGAAGATGCGAGCTTGGGGGATGAGAAGACTGTGGTCAATGGGGATAAAGCGGTGCTGATGGCAAATCGCAGGTTTCTTGGGGATGGAGCTAATAGGCAGGGTGCACGCAAGAAGAACCTCAAGCCAGTTGCAGGTACCGGTGCGTCAAACAAGCTAAAGATGGCCAACTGGTTAATGTGAAGCGCCCTACAGCTAAACCGGGAATCCGTCATGGAGAGTCCTCCAAGCAAGTGGA
>NC_079512.1:12785960-12798234 GCF_000801105.2 Raphanus sativus | reverse complement strand
GGATAAGGGGACTTCAAACCCGAAAAGTGACCCGCCTAAGAACTAATTTTTATGATTATAGAAGCATCAGTGAGTTCGGCAGGATGGTTGTGTTTCTTTATTTTTGTTTTTGGCTTTCATTCAATAAGCTCGTGGAGCATCTCCTTATTTGTCTTGTTTGCGATGAAGTGGGTATCACTTCTTGAGTGTTTTTGTTGTTTTTGGGGTTTGCTTTACCTCAGTTATTTATTTTGGAATAAAACTGGCTTTGTTATGGTGGAGTATTGGTTTGGGTTCTGGTTTGTCGTAAGGGCTTTCCCTCGTCTTTGCTCAATTCATATTGGTGTCATTAATCTCATCACGTGCATACTATCTAGAGTATGGGTAGTTGCTGTGGACAGGGATTTGGCCATATGTGTCCACGACAGAAGCAATATAAATGGAATCACGTTAATTATGGCAATTTATTTTAATTTTGTTCAAAAGGTGGAATTGTATCATAGTGAGTCATGGCTGTTACAGGTGGAAATTCTTACCACCAGAATTTGTTCCAGATGGCATAAACGATTCTTTAATCATTATAGGTCCTGCATAAAACAAGAGGAGTTTTGGTTATGGCTTATGGGACAGATTCGGTGTTTGGCCCCATTAAACCAAACACAGGAATTTATAAAGCCAGTAGAATTTTTACAGCAGAATGGGAATTGGCATGATCTTTATAGCTTGGCTTTCGTCGTCAGTCTTACGATTGATGGTGTAATTATGGATCTCTTCATATCCGGTTCAATAGCTCAACAGAGCAACCTCAAAACTTTTTTATGCGGATTTTAAGTTGGAATTGCAGAGGTATGGAAAGTAAATGGACAATTAGTTACTTACGAGAAATCTGGCACAAGCATAAGCCGGACTTTTTCTTTTTATCAGAAACAAAACAAGAGTCTACTTTTGTTCAAAGTTTTCAGGCACATTTTGGTTTCGATAATTTGGTAACGGTAGACCCAATCGGAACGAGTGGTGGCTTAGCCCTTTATTATAATAATGAGTATCAGGTTAAAATTCTATATTCTAGTAACCGCATGATAGACGTGGAAGCAGAGGCTATGGGGAAACGTGTTTTCATGACTTTTGTCTATGGGAAACCGGTTCAAGGTCTAAGAGAACAAGTCTGGAAACGTTTAACGAGGTATGGATTGGCTAGATCGGACCCTTGTTTTATTATTGGAGATTTAAACGAGATACGGGGTAATCATGAGAAAGAAGGAGGCAATGTAAGAAGTCTAGAATCCTTTGTTCCCTTCAACGATATGATTAGGAACACCGGACTGCTAGAATTTCCAGCCCGGGAAAACAAAATGTCCTGGCAAGGAAGAAGAAACAAAGTATTGGTTAAATGTCGACTCGATCGTGCACTAGCAAACGAGGATTGGCATACACTATCCCATGCTCATATACTGAGTATTTAGGACTGGTTGGGTCTGATCATAGACCAGTTGTGGCTTTTCTTGAGGATAAAATCCAAAAACGCCGAGGACAATTTCAGTTTGACAAACATTGGATTGGTCAAGATGGTTTGATGGAGTCGATTGGGAGGGGATGGGATTATACACCTAGAAATAACGCTGATGGAAGCTCCAGTAGCTTTGTTTCAAAGATAACAAGTTGTAGGCACCAGATATCAACATGGAGAAAGAATAATCCTCCTTACGCGAAGAAAAAAATTGGTGAGCTTCAGAAGGCTCTGGAAGAGGTCCAATCGGATAGTACCAGACCCCAAGATGATATTTTGGACATATCTAGAAGGCTTCAGGAGGCGTATAAGGATGAAGAGGAATATTGGCATCAAAAGAGTCGGAACATGTGGAATACAGCAGGTCCTGAATACAAAGTTCTATCATGGATTAACCAAACAAAGGCGCACTAGGAACAGGATTGTTGGTCTCTACGATGAAAATGGTAATTGGGTGGTTAAGGATCAAGGTATAGAAAAGGTGGCAGTCGACTATTTCGACGATCTGTTCCAAACAACATCCCCGACAGAGTTTGGAAGTTTTTTGGAGGAGGTAGCACCAACTATTACTCCTCAAATGAATCAAAGGTTAATCAGATTAGCAACTGAGGAGGAGGTTCGGCAGGCTATTTATGATGCACCCTGAGAAAGCTCCGGGACCGGATGGGTTGACGGCTCTGTTTTTTCAGCACTCGTGGCACATAATTAAAATGGATTTATTGGAGTTAGTAAATGATTTCATTACTTCTGGTGAGCTGGATACAAGGTTAAATTTGACAAACATCTGCCTAATCCCAAAGACGGAGAGGCCAACAAGGATGAAAGAATTACGGCCTATTAGTCTGTGTAATGTGGGATATAAGATCATTTCAAAGATATTATGTCAAAGGCTAAAGGCGTGCCTACCATCACTCATTTCGGAAACTCAGTCAGCTTTTGTGCCGAGAAGACTGATTTCGGATAATATTCTTATTGCCCAGGAAATGTTCCATGGGTTGAGAACAAATAAGGCTTGCCAAAGGAGACTAATAGAGAAACCTCAATCTCTTTTCTCTAGGGTTTTCAAAGGACGATATTTCAGGAATGCATCGCCTTTGGAACCTATACGATCATACTCGTCGTCTTATGGCTGGCGCAGTATTGTTTCAGCTAGATCTCTGGTTAGCAAATGACTAATCAAAAGGGTGGGATCAGGATCTTCCATATCAGTATGGAACGATCCTTGGCTCCCATCCACCTGCCCGAGACCAGCAAATAAAAATAATCATAATCTTTTTCCGGATCTAATGGTAAACTCACTCATCAATGAACAATCGAGGACATGGAATACTCAAGCAATTCAGAGTCTGGTGGACCCTGAGGATGTAGAGATGATCCTAAGTATTCCCCTCAGTAGAACTCTGGTAACGGATCGGGATGGCTGGCACTTTACTAATAATGGGAGATACACCGTTACATCGGGTTATCAGATTGAACGTGTATATCCTGATAGGGAACGAGTCTTACCTCAGTTAGGCCCATCTATCACCCCGTTGAAGGCTTATTGTTGGAAAATACGATGCCCACCAAAAATGAAACACTTCCTATGGCAAATGTTGTCTGGAAGTCTACCGGTTATGAAGAACCTTACAGCAAGAGGAATAAAAGGTGATAATAGATGCACTAGATGTGGAGATCATGAAGAATCAATCAATCACGTGTTTTTTGAATGTCCACCAGCAGCGCAAGTGTGGGCTCTTTCGAGGATTACATCAATTCCAATGAATTTTCCTAGCAAATCCTTATTTGCGAACATGGATTATTTATTGTGGCGGGTTCCCCCAGTAATTGATGATCATCATTTTTCCTGGATTTTATGGTATATTTGGAAGGCACGGAATAATAAGGTTTTTAGCAATCTGGATATTGATCCACGAGAAACTCTTCAGTTAGCCGAAACTGAATCCCGGATATGGTTGGATGCACAAAACACCATCAATCAACCACAGGTACCAACTACGGCGTTAGTGGAACCACACATTCCCGCTATCCAAGGTCGTTGGTGTTTCTCGGACGGTTCATGGAAGGAAAAAGAAAGATTTTCAGGTCAGGGGTGGTACAGTACCCTGGTTGGTTCTGAGGGCCTAATGGGTGCAAGGAATACAAGGGCGAGTCTTTCTCCCCTACACTCAGAGATTGAGGCTCTTATTTGGTCAATAGAATGTATGAGAAATTTAAGACAGTTTAGTGTTACTTTTGAAACGGATTGCTCGCAGTTGGTAAAGATGGTTTCAGAACCAGATGAATGGCCAGCCTTTGCAAATTAATTGGAAGACATACGAAGTCTAAGGGGGAGTTTTACTGCTTCAGCGGTTGTCCATGTACCCAGGACGAATAACAAAAAGGCGGACAGTCTAGCACGCAGTGCAAGAAAGCAATCGTCTTACGTCGTTCACATGGATGCAGATCCTCCAGTTTGGTTCACAGAGTCTATATAAGTCTGTAATGATGCTGTCAAAAAAAGATACTCAAAAATATCTTTTTAGATAACTTATTTTTTTTTTTTAATAATAGGTGAGATATGATATGTATTTGTTGTAAAAAAAAGATATGATATGTATTTAATAAATTTTTTTTTGATGTCAAACGGCTGATCTCTTACTCAAGCTTGATGTGGTCTGGGAAACCAGACCGGAATAGAACAACCAATGTAATACATCTCCCTATAGAAAGAACGTGCTATCCTAGCTAAAGAATCAAATGATACATTTTCAGCACGAGGAATAAAGGAAGTTTGTTGTAGGAAAAATAATAGGAAGTTAACTAAATGTAATTGTCCAAACCTAAACTATTTGTAAGTAGATAAAATGTGGTTCTGTTTTATAGTATTGATTGTTTAGAGTACAATTAATACAATAAATATATTCTTGCCGTTATATTTTAGAAATTTTGTGAAATGCAGAATGATAGAAATGTGAATAAATTTTAAATATTAATTACAAATTTACATATTGTTTTCTGCAAGGATTACATCCTTTAATGAAGTGATCTTGGTCTAGTGGTGAAGGGGCTCCGGCTTGAGCTTCCGCCCGGGTTTCGATTTCTTTAAGTGGCAAAAAAATCCGGATTTTCATGGGCTTCGAAGTGATTTGTCCTTAACATTAAAAATCTTTGAGATCACACCACGGTTAGGAATGTCAAACAGGTCGTTCCGTTTCGTCCCGTCCCGGACCGCAGCGGGCTCGTCGACTTGCGGTTCATTGCGGTCCAGTCCCGCGCAGGCTGCGGTACTCCAATGCATCGGCCCAATCCCGTCCCGCCTAAAGTCCTGGTACTAACGGGCCGGCCCGCGGGATAACTTCAATCTGCATCCAATGGCGACATATCCTGTTAATTTGGAAAAAATGGTATTAGTTCAGCTTGATGATTATATACGGATATCATATGTCGTGTCCACTTTAGAAACATACTAATTTGTTATGTCCTGTTATACATGATCAAGAGTGAAAAGTTTAAGACATAATTATTTTTTCTGAATCAAAACATAACTCATAATTTCATAAAAAACCAAATGCTATTGTTTTCTGAGTTTATAAAATTAAAACCAAACACCAATTCAAAGCTGCTAGTACTAAAACAATGTCATTAAAAAAACAGCAACTGAAAACACCAAATGAAAAGAAACAGCAAGTCAAATAAACAACAACTCAAATCACACTTTTGCAACTTCCACTTCATCACCAACAGCTGATTCAACTGATGGGGGTTTATCTTCTTCACCAAATACTTCTTCTTCTGCAAGTATTAATATTGAAGTTAGTAAAAGCCATTTTGATTCATAAAAAAAAAATATATATGCTTGATAATCTAGATTAATTACCATTTTGATATGATTCATATCCCCTGATCCAATTCCTAGTGCATATCAGAGCCTGCACATTTTTTGGGAGTAGACGGCTCCTGTATTTGTTGAGGACTCTTGATCCAATACTGAAAGAGACTCGGAAGCAACTGTTGTGATTGGAATACTTAATAGATCACAAGCCATACCAGCCAAATCACCATAGCGATGAGCATTATCTTTCCAGAAGTCAAGAATATTCAAGCTCTTAAAACTGGAAACTTCCAATGGTGGTTCATCAAGATATGCTTCTAGAGGTGTCTTCCCACTCCCAACACCACTGACTTTGCGAAATGCAAAAAAATCCTATAAAAGTTTTTAGAAAAATATCTAAGACCTGCAGTTCTGAAAAATAATAAACATACTAGTTACTTGTAAAAGGAACATTCACAGTGTAGTTCTCAAACATTTTAGTGGACACTGGCTCACATGTTTTGGGTGGAACCGTCTCACGTGGCTCCGTAGAAGGGGAGTTTGCCTTCGATTTTTTGTCATAAGACTCAAAGAGAATGCTTAGCCTCTCACGCAAGTTCTTCACCTTAACATCTTTTGTTCTCATGTCAAGCTTCCCTAAACAATGGTCAACAATTGATAGCTTAAATCGCGGATCAAAGACTGCTGCCATTGCAAAAAGACCACTGACATCATCCCAATATTTGTCAAACTTCTCCTTCATTGGTGCCACCATGAATCTGACAACCTCATCATCGCTTTCCTCATTATTCCGGAGCCAATTATGGATCATCCAGACTTGATAGAAATACAAATTAGATGTCGGGTAATTAGTGCCAGACATCATCTTTGTGATCACAGCAAACGGCCACAGAAAATTGCAGATATTACTTGTTCTTGTCCATTCTTCAGCTGTGGGCGCCATTGTAAAACCTCGCTTGTCAAATGACTCAAACTTCTCAAATGTCTTACGGTAATTTACTGCAATTTGCAGCATATAGTAAGTGGAGTTCCATCTGGTCGAGACATCCAATATCAGCCCCCGAGTTTCTTTTACATTCGCAGCAACCACAGCTTTTCCGAACAACACCTCCTGCGATGTAGATGATAACACATACTTCACACTCTCTCTTACTTTGTGCAAAGCGCCTTTAATAACCTTTAACCCATCTTGCACTATAAGGTTAAGTATGTGAGCTGCACATCTTACATGGAAAAATTCTCCTCCACACACCAAGTCATCTGTCAACATTAGCTGGGACTTCACAATATCTTGCATCGAGTCATTACTTGTAGCATTATCCAATGTGACTGAAAAGATTTTTTTTTCAATTCCCCACTCTTTCATCGACTCAAGAAGCGCATAGCAACATTCATACCAGTGTGTGGTGGCGCTAGAGCACAAAACGTGATGATCTTGCTGTTCAACTTCCAGTTCCGATCAATGTAATGTGCAGTCACACACATGTACCCTTCACATTTTATTGACGTCCACAAGTCAGATGTCAATGATACTCGACCAGGAAGTGTAGCTAAGTCTCTCCTCAATGCGTCTCTCTCGCTTTCATATAGTCGATATACATCTGATCTAGCCGTGTTTCGACAAATGGTCTGCACATCAGGATTCAAATACGTCCAAGTTTCTTGCACTTTCTCATACTCTACGTACGAGTATGGTAGATCATGCTGGGCTATCGTCTTAGCTACCATCTGCCGAAAGACGGTATGATCATACTTGCCAGAGTGTAACTTCCCCTCGAAATTGATCTTCTGCTGATTTCTATTTTTCCTTTGATACACCTTACATCTAAAATGATGCCTTCTCAGCCCACTGGTTCCATGCGAGTGGGAATGCCAAGCATACTCATTCCTGCAATGCTTGCATTGAGCTTTCATCGTCTCATTCGGTTTGTGGACCACCGTGAAATCAGGCCACACATCTGATCTTTGCCTATTGTCCATTTCGATTTCTTCTTCATTCAACTCCTCTTCTTCATCCAACTCCTCTTCCTCCAATGAGTCATCAAAGTCTGGTATCTCCTCGACCTTCTTCTTCTTTTGCGGATTGGTAGCCTTGGCCTTGCCCTTTTGCGACTGAGTCAATGGCTTTCTTCTCCCTCCCCGAATCACTGATTTCACAGGTACATGCTTCTTCTTTCTACACGCCTGTGAGGACGAGCCTATGCCACCATCTATTGTGGACTGCAACATGGGTTTCCCCGTGGCTGTTCCAAATCTGCTCTTTCTGCGAGGAATGTTTGTTTGGGGTGGTGGAGTGATTTCAACATCAGAATCATCAGTCTCATCGTTAAGGCTCATCACCTTTCTTTTGCTTGCTTGCGTCTTTGCACCAAATAGCATCAGAAGTTACACCACCTTCTCCCCTTGGATCAGAGCTCCCTTCAAGCGCAGCAAGAGCATCTAGAGTAGCTTGACTCGCGAAGTCCAATGTTGATGGTGGAGTGTAGTTAGTATCCATCGTGAACTGCTCTTTTGAATCGCTCCTTGATCCCATGGTCTCTGTCTCTGCTTGCGTCTTTGCGTTAGGTTTTTTTTTTGAGGTGAAGTCGTGTGAACGTGGGACTATTAGCCTATTAGGGTTTTTAATATTTTGGAAAATTTTAAATTAATTAACATATAATTAAAACTTAGCCTATTAGGGTTTTTAAAATTTTGATAATATTTTATTTAAACTTGCTTGAGGACAAGCACCAAAACCAATCACTTTCTATTACGATATACATCAAGTGACAAACAAATGCAGTGATCACAACAAACCTATGCAAGCCAGCTAAACAAGAGTGTGTTCTATCTATGTTCGATCCGATAACCTAAGCAAATCCAGCTAAACAAGATTGTTTTTATCACAGAAGTATCACACGTACACGTTTAAGAGACAAAGAGCTTACTAACCTGAGGTCCTTAAAGCGGCTATACTGGAGCAGCTGCTGTATGTACTGGTCTCCTCCTTCCTTGTTCACCATCACTCATCATCTCCTTGCTCACCATAACTCCATAAGTCTCCTTCCTTGTTCACCATCACTCATCATCTCAACACATACAAAATAAAAACACAAATCAGAGAGTGAATCAAGGATAGTTTAAATGAAACTAAGAATTATAGACAACTTACACAGCCTTCACGGTCATTACGAGCTTCCTCCTTCTTCACCTACAAAAAGAAAAGACATATCAGAGACAAAAACAAATGACCTCAAATAAGGATCAACCTATTATATAATTCAAGAAGCTTAAAGTTTCAGAGTGGTAACACCTTACAATCTTTGCAGCTCGGTGATCTTTGCAGCTCGGTGTTGAAATCTTCTTCACTAAACAAGGAGGCAGGTGGTGGCGACGGTCCAAGCTGGTGTACGACCAAAACATACATCAAGTGAACACCTTCTCTATCGTTTTGAGCCTACAGCAGCTTTTACCGTCGCCACCATCCGCCTACTTGTTTACAATCATATATTCTTTTCACCTGCAAAAACAAAACACTAATCAGATACTGAACATAACCAGAGACATCACAGAGACTAATACAAAACAAGAACAAAAACATAAACAAAACACATTAGAACACTGGTTTTACTAACCTAATAGACACCATCCGCGTACTCGGTCACCACCTGAAAAGTGCAAACAAGTAAAACTGTTAGACTACAAAAAAAAAAAAAATGATCTCAACGCCAAAAACAAGAAACTTACCAGTTTCAACGCCAAGAAAAAAAAATATGTCCTCTGTCCTAATCTCTGGAACCGGTCTACATAGCTTTCTGGTTCAGTATCTACAAATCACAAACAAATATAACATGTCATATAAGCTTTTACTTTAGCCACAGATAAAAACAATTTTACATAGCATCAGATTAAACGAGTAACTACATAGAAAAAACGATCTTTCATTACCTGTGACATGCATGGGGTCACCGTCGCAGAAGAAACCTTCGCCGGAGATGGATCTTGGTTTACGGTGGAAGCGGAGTTCTTTGACAGATACTTCACAAACTTCTAGTTACGGCTCCAAGAAGCTTCACCGGAGGAGATTATAGGCGAATGGAAGACTAGAAGAAGCTTCACCGGAGGAAACCATGGCCGGAGCTCTCTTTCTTGTGGCGCCGAGTCGCGTTCGTCTCTCTCTCTCTCTTTTGTTTTTTCAGGTGGCGGAGCTGCTGAGGAAATGAGAGAAGAAGACTGCGGTCTCTTTAGGTTAACCCGCGGATTCTATAGGCCCGGCCCGCTCAAAGCCCATCCCGCACAGTCCCTAAACCGCCAAGCCCGCAACATCGCGGGTCATCAATTTGTCGGCCCAAACCCGCCCCGCCCCAGCTTCTTTTGGGCTCGGCCCGCGGTCCAAGCCCACCTTTGACATTCCTAACCACGGTTATCAAAAAAAAGAGTAGTACATCCTTTGAAAATGTGGAGCCTATTAACAAGTTTTCTAGGTTGTTAGACATAGTGATCGGAGCCACATGAGTGGAAATTTATACATCTGTGGTTTGAATTATAGAATGATGCTTAACTGATTCTCTGATAAATTGTATACATTCATAATTTGAATTCCTACGATTTCATGATGCTAAACATTTCTTTTCATTGTTTAGTTTGACTTTACTCTCGCATACTTGTTGTATAACTTGGTCTCTGTGGATTTATCTCTTCTATACTATTATGATTTTTTTTGTGCACTTGTCATATGGTTAAAGGGTCAAAACTTTGAACTATCAATACCCTGAACATTTCCTAATCTGTAAAATATTTTCAATAACTCGCAAGAAAGCGTCAATGGACAATGGTTAACAACTTTACCAGAACTTAGCTCGCTTTTCAGCAAGAAAGTAGATCATGGTGTTTGTAGGAATACAAGATCTCCTCGAGAGCCTTTACCGCAATTGAAATATCATGTGTCTGGCACATCGTGTTTGTGGTTGCCACTGCAGTGAAGCATAAGAAATTTAAACCCACTGCATAAGAAGATGAGAAGAACAGTGAAAAAGACATGAAAAATCAGAAAGAGGAAAAGATGCGAGAGAATCTTAAACAGGAGGAATGAGGAAATATATTATAAATTTCATGTTAAGTATATATTTGGCTATGTTCGGATATATTTTAAAAATCAGTATTATTCGTTTAGATATGGATATCTAATCTCTTATAATTTAATATCCGTTCAGATATTTTTTTATATTTTGGTTTGGATTTGGTTTGTTTTTTTTAGATCAAAACCCAAACCCGAAACACAACACCATCCAAAAATGATCAACCCACACGAAGAATAAATTTAAATGCTTCTAAAAAGCTTCAACCATCCTTTTAAAGTTCCATGCTTGTTATATTATTTGACACAACTCACACGTGTAATTTAATCTAAAATGCAGCTAAATTTCTCATGATATAATAAAATAGTAAAAAATGAAAGAGAGTGGTAAAAACTGTTTCGGTAAAAATTGTTTCTGGTTTGATAGAAACTCTAACATACCTTTTTTTTAAACCCATGTGACACTTCTCACTCATTTAAAGATCAAAATGTTAAAAGTTATGGCTATTTATGTTTGAGAGAACTAGTGGAGTCTGTCTATCACACTATAAGTGGATCAAAAGATATCAAATGTGTCTTGGTCGAGGCTTGTATTCTTGAAGAACTTATGATGAATAGTCGTTCTTGTCCATCAAGGCAGAAGCCTAAAAGCCTAACAAGATTCACTTGGTTTGCGAACTACTGTCTCCTTGTCATGATTACATTGGCAATCTTTTCACAGCTACATCTTCTTCAGAATAAGGAATAACCAAATGATCATAATGGAACATTTAAAAGATTAAATTATCAGATAAGTGTGATTCAGATCATAACATAAGAAACAATAATGAGAATGGTTACTTTTTGTCAGTTACTTCTAAAATCTTATTTAAAGGATTTTTACAGATATATGTCCATATATCTTCTTATTATATAAAGTAGACATTTATTCTCTCCTAGATGCGCCATGTCATCAAATAGAGAGAGGAGAACGCGACACATGTCCCTTACTTTAAAACGCATCGTTTAATTAACGTGCTTTTCTTATTGCAGCTACCATATTTTCATACTAGGTAGTAAGCCGCGCCTTGCGCGGGATGAGATGGTTAGATCAGCAATTTTTCGAAAATATTAGAAAGTATATATATATAGTTTGGAATTTGGGTTTTGTGTGTTTTTTTGTGTTTAATCTCGGTGGTGCTGATTTTACGGTATAGACGTCACTGAGATAGAAACATATATAAATCCTTTACTTGAGTGACATGTAAAAATTTACTGTAACATAAGAGTAAACACAAAACATGTTACCTGGCAACTGCGAAAGCATGTAATTATTTATTTTATCCACTTCATCATTTGTGGGAGTGAGAATGGCTCGATGTCTATACAAATCCTTAACTGTTGAGGTTTGAAAAGCTTGTCCATAAACCTCTTTTTCCATAGTCTCAATAGTTTATACATATCACCGGTGTGATTTATCTTACTCTGATTCATTTGCAAGAACTTGCATATAAAGATATAATTATTATTATACAATTTGATTTTCATATGCATGATTTTTTGTATAATAACACACCTTCCTCGTAGGTCATTGACTTCAAACATTTAAGGATTCCACAGAACTTGGCTGTATTCTTTGAACCATGTAAGAAGAACTGATTTTGTGTATAATATCTAATTCGAGTAAGATAAATATTATTAATATCTAATCAAATTATATGTACGTAAATATTTGTGTAATCACACTCTTTGCATAGGTTTTATGTATAAATATTATTAATATATAATCAAATTATTATGTATATAAATTTTTGTGTAATATCAAACTTGTTCTATATTTTTTTCTTTGCATCTTACTCTCGAACTCATTTTGTTTATCTCTCTATGGCTCTCTCTCTCTCTCTCTATGGCTCTCTCTCTCTCTCTCTCTCTCTCTCTC